>NC_134764.1:10851975-11151975 GCF_050436995.1 Anticarsia gemmatalis | reverse complement strand
TAAGGAGAGCAATTGTCTCTGAAAAATTAAAATTAAAATCTGAAAGAATAAAACTCTACTGGCTCTTCAAACAACGCCACGATCTTCAACTAGTTACATATAAATAATATTTAAAACGGCTCCGTTCTAATAACTAAGAGTAAGAAGGTCATTAATATACTTGTATAAATAAATAAAATATAATATACAGTGAGAGAGCATGTTCCTTATGAAGCCAAGTGTGAACGCTCATTATACGGGTAACGCGCCGTGAACGAGCTGAATTAAGTGATAATCAGACCATATACGGGCGGAGTCGGGCGGCAAGCGGATACTGTGGTTCATGACCAACATTTTTCTATTGTGGCAGATCCATTCGAGATTGTATGAATGAGTGTTATTTGTAAATGAAGATCTGTGACCACCGCCAGTGCAACCGGCGCTGAAACGCCGAAACGAAAGGCTTGGAAAGCCTTTAATTCCATTAAAATTTTGTATGAGAAGAGAAATTTAGAAATAAAGGGTCGTAAAACACAAACGCAGATGGTGAACAAAATGATACAAAATATAATTCTGTAACATTGTAATTTGAAAAATAAACATTATTCGTGACAAAGAGCCGCGTGTGACATTTACATGAACTTTGGTTTAACACATATGGCAGGACGGTTGGATGCCGTTAAAGATGCATTGAGGAAACGAATAAAAGAGGTAACTGAAATTATATGAAATTAACTGTAAATAAAGAATATGGTTCGAATTCGTTCGACTAGCTCAAGCTGTATAAGTTAGCTCTTTGGCTAGATTATCTGGTTAGTAGGCTAATAGTTTAATAGCAGTATAAATATCGAGCAGTAGATATATGACGTAGTCGGTCTAGTTAGTGGTGAGCGGAGTGCGGTAATTAGTGCGCGACACTTTACGTGCGTGATGAGGATTTCAGCTCGTCGGAGTACGGTTGCCATGTTTACTGTGCTCTAAAACATGGCGATGTTGAAG
Organism: Anticarsia gemmatalis; assembly: GCF_050436995.1. Taxonomy (NCBI): domain Eukaryota; kingdom Metazoa; phylum Arthropoda; class Insecta; order Lepidoptera; family Erebidae; genus Anticarsia; species Anticarsia gemmatalis. The sequence goes on along the minus strand of NC_134764.1, from coordinate 11,150,997 downwards.
AAATCTAGGTTATATTGACAGTTTTTTCAAGACTTCTGAAGTCTTTTCACGTTTATTATTAGGTTAGGTAATACCATACCAGAGGCAGAATATTATCAGCGCTGATTATATCACAGAATGATAGAACGGAGGTTATGGTTACCACCACAGTACCTACACACACAACACACCGAGAAAATAATTACATAAAAATAAGGTTGTGGTTTTCGAAAAATGCCATGGGCTATATTTCTTAATTGTAGGAGAGTTGTTTATAATTATTGGAAGAATCTGAATCAAAATATATATTCTTCCAATAACTTTGAACAAGTAAACAACAGTACCAATAGGCCTAACAAACTATTAATAAGTTCCCTTCCTATATGTATGAAATCGTCTGTTTACTATTTCTATTTATTTATGCGTCAGTTAAAAACTTTATGTACGTAATATGTATGTACAATTTAAGCAAGCTACCGTGAAGGTGAACCTTGGCACCGATTTATTTTATTTTTATTTAATTCTAATATAATTTTAATTACACTTGATATATACTTGTACTCATTAAATAACACTTTATGCAAGTAATACTCGTAGATCCAAGTTTAATATGCGGGAAGCAAACACGTCCGCACCTACCAAAACAATTTTTTGCAACTGTGACAAAATGTCTCTAAACGCTAAAGCTAAACGTAGACAACTTTATACAGTATCTTATAAAGTCCAAATGGAAAAGTTGCCGACCCACCAACACTTTCCTATGAGTTGATGTCGACGACAATTGGTTTCAAAGGAGTCATATAAAGAGGTAGGCTGTCTTTAAAATATAGTTTTCAACATCAAATCGTCGACATGTGCCAGATTGTAGTCATAGGAAAATTAAAATTGGTCTTGGATTGACTCTTGTAAATCAGTAAAATATTTTATACTCGCCGACTCTCGCAATCTCACTTATATCTAAGTTTCAGAAAACAGTAGCGAATATTTGATACCGAATCTACAAAAATAAGCTTGAAAATGACAGTTACACGTTGAATTAAACTAAAACAATTCCTGATGAATTTTACAAAATCAATCTCTTTAATAAAAGCATTGTCTATAGTGATACCATATCATGTAATTAGTAAGTGACCCTCATATCACTGACGTCAGTCATCATTTTAATTAGCAAACAGCCGTACTACAGATTGGCGACATTTCAAATTCTACGCCCATGCATACGCCTTACAAATACACGTCCTTAGCAACGGATGTACAGCCGTCAGCAATATCCCAATACTCATAACTTACAATAATGTACGCGTATTGTTTAGACTGCGACGCACATATCAATAGCCACCGTGGCCAGCTGTTCGGGGTCAATGACCGCTCATAAATCGCATTCGGTTCTTGCACTGTTCTTAATAAGGGCACACGTGGGCTGCCGTGAATGAGATTAAATGGGTATTGTATTAGTGACAGCCCTAAATAAATATAATTATAACTAAATACATACATAATATCAGGTTTGTTATACCCGAAAGTTTGGACGGAGGTGTATGAAATATACATATGTATCTACTTACGTTTCACCATAAACTATGTACTTAAGACTTACGTAGTAATCTCTCATCACTCTGAAATAGGTTAATTATTGAAATGTAATTTTATTACTGGTATCTACTGATAAATTAATATTAAATAAAAAGATATAAAAAATAACAGACACGTTGTCCTGATGTCAGCCAATGTGAAATTCAATCATCAATGATTAGCTAAAGTAGTCAAAATCCTTTTTATTTTCTGAGCAAAATGTAGGATTGTAAGGAAATTGTAGTAGACCTAGAAGCAGTTAAAAAAAGCTAAAAGCTTGACAACATGCTCTCACCCCAATTGAGTATGACGACGGGCTACTATAGATATAGGGCCATCATCTTAATCAACTATAATGTTTGTCTGGCCGTTTAGAAATATCAAAGCAGTCTACTCAATAGACACTTCTGTCATTTACAATATAGCGAATAACAATAAGTCAAGCATTTAACTGTGTCTAAGACCACACACACACGCACCTCGACTAGCGGTGCTCGGTGGTGTGTCTTGCGCCGCCGGTGATTAGCCTAATTTAACACGATCTTGCGCACAGCCTCGCCGCAGTGCAACCACGATGTCAAACAATGTAATAGCCTATTAATGGCAACCACTTAAACGATTTCAATATTAACACCGCAAATTGTATTTATACGCAATTGTTGGCAATTTGCGTATATTTTGTCAAGCTTGCCTTAGCCTGAATTGCTTGTGGCAATTTGATGGCAAGACTGTGTGGCTGAAGGTTATAGGTATCTTTGAGGGACCATATCAAGCAACCCACAGCTAAGTCAATTATATTTAAAGCCTTACGATAGCATTGAGTCGGTTTGTGAGTTTACTGTTGCTATGGTAACAACCAAGAGCACGGATAGCATGCGCCAATAACCTTTGTCTCTGAACATTGCTAGTAATAAAATAAAAAAGCGCATAAGTCACTAATAGTTTCCCCTTACAGTCAATAGACTGGTAAGGAGAAACTATAAAAGCCTCTGAAAGGTCTTAACCAGACAGGCAGGTATTGGTCCAGAAGGGTCAGAGATTGAACCAAGATATACAGAAATCACACCAAGACAGGCAAGAATTGGGACAAGAGAAACCGTGATTGGTGAAAATAGACATATGTAGATAGGTCCAAGAAGCACAGAGGTCTAAGACGTACTAAAACTTGTCTTAAACATTTCAGGATGTATTTAAAACGCAAACCTTTCGCGGAACAGAGAGAGTGTTGCGTAACATATGTATTGTACAACGTTTCCTACTGATGGTTGCATGATAACATCTGCGGCGGCATGTCCGCAATGAATAGAAATGTTATTTAGCATGATTAAGTGAAGCAAGCGCTGGAACGTATGCCGTGTCTTATGTATCAGTTGGTGAATATTGCTGTAGAAGGCTCTGGCAAGGAGGTCAGTTTTGCGGCATGTTTTTCTACCTTTTCGCAATACAAGTCGCAGAAGACGTAGTTGGGCGACTTGAGAGAAATTTCTGAGTAGAAGGACTTGTTTCGCGATTGGAGTTAGTCTGTAATGCACGAATCTGAATGTGATAATTAAACCCTTTGTACTGAAGACTGTCGTTTTATGTTTTTCGGTAATCTGGGCGTTGACTAGAATTAATGTATTCTGCGAATAAGTTACTTAATCATTGATTTATTGGATATACAGATCTGATACAGTTTAGCCAGCATTAGTAGAGCAGTATAAGAATTACATTCATTTCTATTATACGTGTTTTCTGTTCACCTACTCGAACCTTCCATAAGTTCGTGTATTAATTAACAATACAAATTACTATTCTCGTACTCATTAGTACAGACGATAAATAAATTAGCAATAATAGCAAATTATTAACCAATACTTATACTTATCAACCAGTACTTGTTAAGATAACTTCAATAATTATAATTATCAGTGAGACTAATTGTATAATTAACCTTTGTCGCGTGTATTATTCATAATAATGAGATAAGAAATTAACTTTATGCATATTTATTGCATTAGTCTTGCCTCTGCCAAGCCTCTGGTCAAATACTGGCCACACGCAAACACTCCGGTTTTCTACTGTAATGAAAAAAAAATAGGACCAGTAGTGCAATTCTCTACCACTATCGACTAACGACAACCGGCTAGTTATCGAGAAATTTTGTACAAAAGTCAGATCAGCGGCAACCGTAGGATCTATTGTTGCAGTAGATTTTAAATGTCAAACTCTAGTTACTCGATAGCCCCGACTATAGAGAATCGTGCTACAGTTTCAACAACTTATAAATTAGTGCTTGTTAACCTACGTGTTAGATAAAGTAACTTGGGAACTCGGGAGCCCGGGAACTCGGGAACTCGGGACCTCGGGAAATCTTCTAACGCGGATGAAGTCGCAGGAAGGAGCTAGTACTATCATACATAAGAATTAGGATGAAGATTTAGGATGCGGGATTTTACCGACAGTTCTTTAACGCAGTTCTTGAAGGATTGCAAAGCCCTCAACCCGCAATAATATGGCCAGCGTAGTGGGCACAAGGCCTAGCCAACGTTTTTGGTCAACGAGAAGTTCTTTGGTCAAGAGAGGGTTTCATTGCTATGGTTAAAATTTTACCAAAAATAGCGCCAGATGGTTGTCGTTAGATGGCGTAGTGGCATTAAAATCCATTAATTATGGTATTATTCATTCACCGTATCATTGACATCGCAATAATACTAATACCTTAGATAAAATTAAATGACTCATGAATGGAAATTTTGATACTTTTAGGTATTTATTTAAGTACAATAAACATAATGTTGTAATTTCCAGACTGAGGTATTTGTGTGAACATGACTCAACAATGTGTCGTTTTAAAGATTGATTTCAAAATAGATAACACGTTATCAGTTCTTATCACGATTATTCACCTACATGCTAAATCTCAAAATATTTTTAACACCTGTGAAACTGGAGGTAACTTCGTCCGCGTGAATACCGGGAATGTACTGTAACATGTAACCTAATCGGTAATCCAGATTATAAATTACGGGAATATCAAATTTCGTTAAAATCCGTGCAGTTGTTTAAGCTCGATTGAGTAAAAGACATGCATACACACATCCAAACCTTCACATTTGTAATTTTAGTAAGAAGTTAGATTGCAGCTGCAAAGTAAGTCGTCTTATGATCTGTCTATCTATCTATCGTATGGTTTAGTGGTCAACCTAGTGTCAAAGTTGTTCAAGCCTCCCAAAAGGCCTTTGACATGGCTTAACTAATCTTAGCTGACAACAACCAGGACCGACTTTTTACGTACCCTCCGAAGCACGTCTTATGGTGCTAATACGGAGCCCTTTGCCAGTTTGTCCCACTGCTGGGCAAGGGGCTTCTCCTTAATTGGATTGGGTTAAGTCTTGAGTCCACCAAACTGGCTTCTTGCGGGTAATGTATTAATGCAAGGCAGTGAATTAAATTCAAGTAGGGTGATTGAGTGAATTTGGCAACTTATCGCAGAGGTTAGCGTGTTGTCATTGTGTTCTCGAGGTCGCCACAACACAATGTGAGAATACTAATATTTTAACGTGTTAGTTGTTGCGTCAACAATCGCCTCTCTACTTTTACTCAATCTATAGTTATAATACAGTAACTTTTGCCCAATAATAATTATCGCAATTAAGAATTTAACGAAATGTGTATCGATAATTACCTGTTGCATATTGGTCAACAGATTCGCCGCAACCTTTGTGCTTGTGTCATGGGTTCGACTCACAGCTGTAACAAATGTTTGTTTTAGGTCTGGTTGTAATTACTGTCTGTAGATAATATATAAAATGTTTTCAATGAGGAAATCAAATCGACGCACGTCGTAGTAGCAACCTGCCTCCGTAACCACTGCGCTAAAGCGATCATGAAACTTAAATTTTTCTATTTGATCTTTGTGATCCGTTATTTTAATTACCCTTGACTTTTAAAAAACCCATATAAAAGGGTCACCATGATTTATGGTCGATCTAAAAATACAATCTTACAAGTCCTTCAGTCCCCTTGAAGGTCAAAATCATTCGGTCACAGGTCAATTGACATTGTATCAATATGTACATAATAAATAATATTACAACACACTTGTATTTTGTATTCGAAGGAGTCAAGTCCCATTACTATGCTTATTACTTAACACGGTTTAATTATAAGCTGGAGTTTAAGTTTATACGTTGTAGGATATAGGAGCGGACTTGCGAGGCGTCGGGAAATTGCACTTCTGGTTGCTAATCACTATTTGTTATAGAATAAGGTTGAAATGGAAGTAATACACTAATTTGGTGTTTATTTTGTTGGTCTAGGGATATAAAAGCCAGCCTATTGAAATATAAAGAGCACGTTATTTTACTCTGGGCTACTATAAAGAAAATACTACCACAGGCCTAAGTCCACGGTGGCCAAGTGCGGGTTGAAGACATCGCATGCCCTCAAGAAATGTGTTAAACAATTCTTAGGCATCCAAAGTTTCATCACGATGTTTTCCTTCACCAATAGAGCAAGTGATTATTATTTCGAAGTTATGTGTGTATTACACATAACTTCGAAAAGTCATCGATGCGTTGCCTGAGGTTCGAACCATCGACCACTTGGGTGTGAGGTGCCAACTTATACCACTCGGCTATCACTGCACATTTCGATATCAATAGTCAAAATGATTAACCTCAGATTTCTGAGGTACATTTAGCGGTGGTTTTTCTATTTGAAAATGACAGTTTAAATAGTTAAATGTGCCTCAGAAACTGGACATAAGTCAGCTACAATACTCTACCGTTTGGGCTACAGAGTGCCTATAAATATTGACATTAAACTTCAATAGAATGATGACGAAGTTTCGTAACAGTTTGTTTGTTTAGTCCTTGTCGCTGCTGACCCCTCGCCGCGCTGGCCGCTGATTGGCTGTTGCGACACGATCCTGCGTCTAATGGTTTAATTGATGCGCGTGCGCAGTTATGTGACAGTACGTTGGAAGGTTAATTTATTTTGATTCGTTAGTAGTTAAATATTGTGGTGAATATTAACTGTAGTTTACGTATCTTACGTGAGTGATGCATGTGATGCGACGTATCGTGAGGACACAATAATGTTAGGCCGGTTTGACCGTATCCGTCGCTTTGCATTTTCGTAAATTATTGTTTTTCCTGACCTACATGTTCAATCGCAATAATATATGATTTTCTTTTCTTCGTCCATAAAGGTGGGTCTACGCTGAGAAAAGTACACAGCAGCACAAGCGAAGTCCGAACCGAGCACAAGCCGAGTTTATCTTAAATAAGCAGTTAGGCATAATAAAGGACATCGACACACATACCTTCTTTAACTTCCGATCAACTCATTTTTTCCACCTCAATCATTCTACATCATAAAATAAGTTCAAAGCATAAATTCTTTGCACACAGTAAGGATTACAGCTAATCTGAATGTAATCAACTGATTATAACACACGTTGTTAGGCTTTATCCTAAGCCGGAGCCACTGATCGCCTTATCTATGTGGTTCTAATTATAAGTCTGCATTTTATCACAGTTTGTAGAGCTATTGAACACTCGTAGTGAAGTAAAGGCACTCGAGTCGCACTGCACGTGTGCGCAGTGGTTAAAGTTGTCACCTCGCCGCAATAACTGTAGCAAGGCGCCCATAGCCAGTTGCTCTCACCGGTCGGTAAACGATCTGTGGGTTAAGCAAACCTTGGCGCTGTCATTCCATAGATGGGTAATCGAATAATGGTATGTGAACTGGGCGTATCCGTGCTTTGCAGGGCACGTAAAAAGTCGGTCCCGGTAGTTGTCAATTAAGATAACAGTCGTTAAGCCAAATCAAAGGCCTTCGGGCGGCTTGAACAGCTTTGACACTAGGTTGATCACTAACCATACGGTAATAAAAATAACCGCAACGCCGCGTATGGTGGGTTCGAATCCTTACCCTGGACAAATCTTTATGTGATGAGTACGAGTATTTGGTCTGAGCCTGATTGCTGATGTAGTGTCTATGTTATTATGTATTTAGAAGTATATGTATTATGAAGTAGTATGTCTAACAGTCGTTTGGTTACCAATAGTTACCATAGTACAAGCTCTGTTTAGTTTGGAATCAAAGGGCCGTGTGTGAGTTGTCCAATGATATTTAAGGATTTATTATTATTGCTTAATTTTTTAGCTTTTATTTCAGGGACTTTATTCATCAGACGGTATCGAGTTAAACGGTATCGGTAAATAACAGCAACATTTTTCAGTGAAGTTTATAAAATATGTAGGTCATAAACTTACAATACGTAAATACCTTAAAGTTATCGATCATAACACGCCGGACATGATCAAGTAAAGACCATAAAATAGTAGTTATTTTATGGTCATTATGTTATGTAAATACAGTTTTAGGCATGTTTTCAGTGAGTATCGCTGAAGGAAGTGCCGCTTCCGTAGCGTGGTGATACTCGTTCCTGCTTCCTGAATACATCGTGCATATTTAAATATTAATGTTTGCTATTTATAGTGTAGCTGTATTTTTTGTTAGACAGGTCTCACGCTAGACACGAATTCTCGAAGGTTCTAGAACACAAATCGCATTTTTTTATGAGAATTACAGTTAACTTTTGTGTGACCTATAAATATAGATACACCTGTTTTTTAGGGCGAAGACAAATGTCGTGAAGAAACTTTGCATTCCTGAAAGTTCTTGAATATAATAATATGTTGAGTCCCCAACTCTTACTCTTTAGAAGCTAAGTAGACTCTAAGCCTCACTCCTCTTTTATTACTGGAGAAGACCTAAGTCCAGCAATGAGGCAATAATGAGTCCTTAATTTTTCTTTTTTATTAGGAAACTAGCTTGCACCCGCAATGGAGAATGTTACTAGGTATGCCAAATCGCTTGAAATTTTGACTCAGTAAAGCCTGTACATGTACATGAAAACAAGTTTTTGTTTTAGTCAAAAATACCAAGTAGTTTTGGTTTTACAAGCATTCAAAGTTTCAAAAAATATCGAGTCCCGCTAACAGCGTGACGTCATAGTACACCATGCCGCGCGGGCCGCGTCCCACTTAATATCAAGTCTCCAGCCGTAGATGTAATAGCTTATGCAGTATTTTGTTGTGTTTTCGTCTGCTTATTACATTTAAAGTGTAATAATAGTAAATATTATTAAAAAAGACTATGTGAACCAGACTTAGCGTAATGTACAATGACGTCACACCGACTCGCGCGGTTACAACTTGTTTTACTTATAAATCGGAAACTAATTGACGTATCAAAGTAATTCTTTCACTAGTATTTTTTATTTTTAACAGAGAATATGGAGAGCTAATAATCCAAATTTGTTAACATTCTCCATTATGGCCGCGTATACCTATATTTTAAAAGTAATGGCTCTAACTCCGCCAAATGTCTTTAATATTGGTGCTGTCATTTTTACATGATAAAATGACAAACAAACACACTTTCAAAATAATAAATGTAAGCAAATATTAGCACTATTTATTAGCTAATCTATTAACAAAAAGAATGTGCAAAACCCAGCACTAAATTGATTAGTTATCTCAACAGTACAGAGAGCGTCTCAGATGTAAGGAATGTGTTGATCAAGACCAACTGATCATCAATTACAGTTCGTTAATCCGCCAAATAGTACACGTGTGTGCTCACTGAGCGCACAGTTTGTAGCTGATTGTAGGCTAACTATAAAAAAATAGTTGCCCACAATACTTATTTATTGAGAGCCCAGGGTCAGCTAGAAGTTTTTATTGTGCAAAATGCAACGTGCATAAACGAAAGTAGCTCTTGATTTATTTATTTTCTCGAACTTTCAGCCTGAAAACAAAATACCAGAAGTTTTTTCTATATTGTTTCACAAGTTTCGTCTGGTTCTCTGGATAAAATGGATTGAATTGTCATTGTTTTAATATCACTGAGTCGACTTTACCTTTAGCTACACTTCCAACTAGGTTTTTTACTTCATCACAACTCATCACAAAAGACATTGACCTCAGCTTAAGATTTGCTACTAACTATACGCGTGATCGGTCTAACCTTTCAGCCAGTGTGATTGTCCTCTAAGTCGCACAATTATTATGATTCATTTGATTGGCAAACACACACACACACACACAAAATATATTACGTGTGTAATATTGGTGAGAAATGTCTTAAAATTAGCGTCGGGGCGCTTACTTGACTATCATTCTCCGTTATATATGTAGATATAATATCACTTACTTTTGTACGTGATTTCACATGTTCCATAAGCTATTTTTTGTTTTGTTTTATACCCATCTTGTCGTTATATTATATGACTGCCAGCTGCAGTATTATACACCTGACCATTTTGAAGAAAATCTCCATGTTACAAATAAATATTTTGTACAAAAAGTATTATGATTTAACGCGAATAATGTAACTTCCTACTAATATAATAAATGCGAAAGTTGGATGGATGGATGGATGGATGTATGTATGTATTTTTGTTACTCTGGACGGAATTAAATTAGGTAAATTGATAACTTATAACCTGGATTAACACATGGGTTATTTTTATCCCGAAAAATCTTTTCACACGGACGTATTCGGCGGCAGAAGCTAGTTCAATATAAAACAAAAGGTTTTAGAATCGGTTCAGTGGTTTTCGAGCTAACTTTGCAACAACAAACAAAGTTTACTTCTATATTTTAAATGTAGAATATAAAAATATTATTAGCACCCATCACGTCATCAACATAACATTTGCAAAAATACAACCAGGAAATATTTTATACAGTTCATAGATAAATGTTAGAAGCCGCGCTAATTAAGACTCCGCTAGGCTTTATAATGAATACAAAAAAATAATACCTCAAAAACAGCTAGCATTTAAATGAATATAATTTGCATATTTTAATTGATAGTATGCCAAATCTATTTTTGTACAGAATCGCATAGATTTTTATCAAAATGTCAGAATTTGGCAAATATCTACCTACTTGTTAATTGATTGTACTTCGAAATGTCAAATTTATTTGTGTCAAATGTCATTGTGACCTATACTCCAATCAGTAGCGCGATTCTCTTTAATTGGAACCGTCGAGTATCGAGAGCAGTCGATAGTGGTAGAGAATCGAGCTACTGAATCTTGCTCATGTTCAGTTGAACAGGAATTCTCTACAGTCGGTACTGTCGAGAATCGAGAGTTAGACATTTAAAATGTTAAAAATAGCTGCCAAAATAGTTACTACGGAGCCCGATAGAGGCGCTAAACAGATTTTCGTCTAAAATTGCCCTATAGCAAGCCGGTTATCAGAAAATGCGTTCTATGAAAAACGGACTCTTAATGTAACTTTTAAATAGACTGCTACAGAACCTCAAATAGACCACATCGCTGCTGGGGGTGTATCGTGAGTTCGATTCCCACACGAAATAGACGTTTGCGCGATAAAAAATACCTTTTATTTTTAAAACAATTATTTTCATCACCCCCCGCGGCACAATATTGATACTTAACTCTAGAATAATTTAATAAAATAGCAAAAACATTGCTTTTTCAGTCAGTTAAATATGAGTGAAATAAAATATTCTCACGGTGTATTTATTGTGAGCCATCGCGTGGGATGATAATAAACTTTTCTGTTCTAATTCTAGTCAAAAGACTGGTTTCACAGCATTTATATTTTATTTATCTACTAATAATATAAAGGTGAATTTGTTCGTTTAAGTGCGCTTGTCTCAGAGACTACTGGATCGGATTGGAAAATTCTTATAGTGTTGAGTAGCCTGTTTATTAAGGAATGTTATAGGCTATATAACATCACGCCGTGACTAGATAGATAGGAGTAGAGCAACAATAAAAAATGTTGTGAAAACTTTAATGATCATAATAAGAATAATATATTGTTAGGTACTTATGTTTGTTTTTAGAAAAGACAACTCCCGCACTAAGAATTGCTCTTGTGTCGCGGGGACTTGTATATCGTGAAAATAGGCAAACTAAAGTCCAAGTGGGCGAAGTCGCGGGCAACTACTAGTTTAATTTATAATTGGACAGAAACACAAAAATATATGATTCATTGTCCGAACTAGTTTATTACATGTCGTTATAATGAGCGTGTCTTCCTTATTATCATGTTATGAAATGTGAACGTTTTATTTATAGTTACATATATTATGTACGAAATAAAAGATGAGATGGGTTACTTCACTCCCATAGAAGCGAAATGGAAGACAGTCTTTTTGGATAGCAATTAAATAAATGAAATAAAAATAAAATAAATACCATTGGACATCTGACACACGGTCATTTGATTCCAAACTAAGCAGAGCCTGTACTTTGGTAACCAGATAACTGATAAACCTACTTATTTACTTCTAAATACATACTTACAATAGATATATTAACACCCAGGCTCAGAACAAATACTCGAGCTCATCACACAAATATTTGTCCCGTACGAAAAAAGTAAATAGTTCTTTGGTCTCGGCCTACCCTTATGGGACGTAATTTTGTATATGCATTATGTATAAAAAATGGTCGACAAAGCGAGGAACTAAAGAAAATTAAGCCACTTAGTACTAACTAGAGAGTTCAGCAGCGCAAACCACGGATTGAACAATTTACACTACTATTTAGTCACGGCATCAAGCTTCCGAAAGACTACTAGTCTTCCGTTTACTGGTGCCAAGATTATGTAGTGTCCACTTTATTTATAGTTGTACACAATAATACACATACATTACCGTGGCGCCGCTTGTCGTTAACGTTTACTGGCTCGGCCATTTAATGAGTTTGATGACACCACTCACTGGCAGTCGCTGGCTAGACTATTGTTTACACAATGCTTTACTTACCTCAATCTAACCTTATCTTTAAATGTTATTTTAACACTGTCAAAAAGGAGTCTTTGTTGATATTACTTATCACTAAGACCGAAAAGATTTTGTGTGTTTAAAAATACAAATTTGTTTTGATTGCTAAGAATACATGGAGATTAACTAGTGTGTTATTTACTTATTTTAGCTTGACGTTTCAGCTCAGTGACGCTTTGTCCACGGGAATGACGACTGCGACTTGATAAGAAAGCGGCGGCAATACGACGCACATGCCTTGCCTTGCGTCCAAAGACGTCGTAATCTTGCGTCCTATGTAGCTGTCGAAGGCATTTTGCATTCAATCATTTCGCGTCACGCATTGCATTAGGTACGGTTCGGTAGCCTATTATTTAGAACAGTTATCGATTGCATAATGAAGAAGTTAATGTTTTTTGACCTAAACTTTGACTCTGTTACCTTTTAATTAAGTAACTAATTCACAATTTTTCTTATCACAAAAATTTTTCCCATGTCTTGAAAATATGACCGCAGGATTTAGTCGAATAAGTCAATACGTTTCTACGTTTTGTGCTTAGCAAGACGTTTGGCGATACATTTTTGCGTCGCGTCACGTCGCTAACGAGACGCAATACTAAGCGCGATGTCAAAAAACGTATAATTTTCAATAAAAAACTCTAATTGTATTAATGCGTTCAATGACCTATCACTATGTCCCGATGCATTAATTAACGCTAAATCAATTGATGCATACCTGGAGTTCTATAAAACAGATGTGAAATGTATGTAAAGTCCTCAACCCGTACCAGGCCTAACCCTTCCCTTATTACGGGAGGAGACCATTGCCCAGGAGTGGGATATTAATGGGTTAAATTTATTTCAATTAATAGCAGAACAAATAACTCTGTTCGTTGTCAGTTGATATTAACAATAACTCTATGTTGTAATTAGAACGGAACTGTTTCTGATAGTACAATGATAGCTAGATCGTCTGCGGGATGCTGGGTGTCGATAGACAGATGATTTTATTGCTTTGTCAATAGATTGATTAATGAAACAACTGTTGTAAAGTTAAGATGTATGTACTGTGCGTAACCACGAAAATTTTTCGTTTACTTACATTTTCTTTCTCATATGTTTCTTCTCTGCATGCTTTAAAACATAGACTCTTTACCATGTTTGTCTGTATATATGTTCGTGATAAGCTCCAAATCCACCGTACTGATTTTCATGCGGCTTAGCACTAATAGAGTTATTCTCGAGTTAAGTTCCAGTTTACTATTCGCTAAAGTTAACCCGTAAAGAACGTCTGTGATACACGAAGGTTGAGGAAGATGGCATTGTGTACGTGATACTAAGATATGAATCAAACCCGAGACCTCGCCATCAGCAGAAATACAAAAGCCTGTCTGTCTGTTTGTAATGACTTTAGGGCTAAACCACAAAACTCGTTTTAATGGGCTTGAAGATATTTGAAGACCCGTCTTAGAAGGAGTTCACTTATTATTTTAGTCATCGCTTTAAAATGCGACTCTTACTCTCATAATTCTGAAAGTTCGTTGTTCTCTTACAAAACGCTGTTACAAGTCATATCTCGATAATCGCAAGTGATGCTAATGTGTGATAGCGCGTCATACGAAGGGCAATGACACCGTGTAACAACACTGCATCTATTTATACTTGTAAACATCGCCGCCGGCGTTAGCAGGCGATCGCCGGCGATGGTGTGACGTCACGGTGAATAACGACCGGTGTTACTAATATAAATAACTTTACAACTTTTGCATTACTTTTTACTTTAAGCTATCGCGAGTTGGACACATAATATTAAATTGTTAAAGGGGTCTTAAACAGGCTGTCATCTGGCTCAGTCAGCCTGTGACCGCAGTCGATGCAATTCGATCGAAACGTCGGGAAAATTTAATTAAACTTCGTCGTTTTAAGACCCGTTAGCAATTTAGTATTGCTTTTTACTGATTACCGTCCCATTTCTGGAGAACAGATCCCTCCCAGAATGAGGAAGAAGTGAGGCCTCTAGTCGATCACGCTGGCTAAGTGTCATGACTATGCTTCCCAAATTTAATTACTAAGGAATTAATCATAATTTTCTTGACGTTTTGGCACTGACTTTGCTAGCTGTTTTTGCAAGCTGACTAGGCTAGTATCTTTGGTTGAATTATGCTTTTTTTCCTGTATATGAGTAATATATAAAACTTTTAGTATTCCTCATGATTCTTCCACCGTTAGCATTAGTGATAATATAATTATTTGTAGGACACACATAAATTCAGAAAAATATTTTGTTTGCTTATTATGTTTAATCATAATAATAAAATATATAGAAAAACGGCATTATAATTTATTATTTACTTCAATTTCCATTATAGTAGAACTTAATATAAATAATATTCATACAATATTACAAGCTGATATTATAGTGGATTAATTAGGTCAAAAACAAATATACATTATTTTAATTTTCCCTTTAAAAATTCTAACTAGGTATTCATTAACGTGCAAACATACCGTTGCACGGACAATCAATGATTATATAACGTAGTATAACTAATATAACAATGTAGTCGATAACTGCTAATTATGAGGAAAACTCCATAATGTTATTACTTAATAATATGTACAGGAAAAAAACACAATGATTATATACCTCTAAATAAACTAACAACCTGGCCGGCTTCGCTTGGTTTAAACAAATAATTTTACAAGAAAACCTTTACAACTTTGACACATAAACTTTCTTCTTGAATCACCTTATCTATTAAAAAAAACCGTATCAATATCCGTTGTGTAGTTTTAAAGGTCTAATCCATACATACAGACATAGAGACAGACGCAAGAGGCGACTTTGCTTTATTAATGAGATGAATCACCGGAATGTATGCACATAACTTTTGAACAATTGAACTAAATTAGATATTTTTTAATATGTCTGTAACTCTCGAGACAAGGTTTGTATGTGATCGATGGTATCAAGTTCCCACGGGAATGGAATCAACAGGATAAAATTGTACTATTCCTAGACAAAGTAGGGCCAGTCCGCTAGTTAGTTATTTAATCATGTACCATTATTTATTCTTCTTTGAATATGTCTGGCGTTTGCCAAATGTCGTACACCTACCGTGTCTCCGTAGTTAAATAAAAATAGTTTTAACGTTGTTTATCCCAAAACACATATAACGTTGAAGACAATGACGATATAATCTGTGTTGTTAGTTATTGTAGTTATAAAATAGGTTAGGTATTAATTATAATTAGCAGGCTTACAATTTACCTTCCATGTAAGAGTCCTTAGTTGCTAAGAAAGTAACGTTAGATATTACTAAATACTAAACATTGGTTCAAGTTTTATTCGTGGTGCGATTCCAGACTTGAGCTTATGCTGAAAGTTGATTGATTTCTAGCATTATATTAGACATTTGACACAATTTTCTACATCATTATCTGTCAAATACATTGAATATCGGTCTTCTTCTTGTATGGTTAGTGGTCAACCTAGTGTCAAAGTTGTTCAAGCCGCCTGAAGACCTTTAACGTGGTTCAACGATTGTTATATTAATAGACAAAAAACGAAGGAAAAGAAGATCGAATATCCGCAAAAAAAATTAATTAAAATACATCAGTATAGAATTAAATACCGAACGTTTGAAACGCAAAAACGTTTAGTTAGCATACAGAACTACAAGAGCATCTATTATATTACATAACAATACATGTCATAATGTCCATATCACTCGGATTATATTAAATATCCGTGTTTGGCGGAAGCATCTCGTAAATAACCGCTAATAGCCGGTTACGGCCGGTTATAGCGAGTTATTTGCCATCATCATTCAATGAGAGCAATTTGGGTAATACCCGCTGTTGTGCGCAGTCGCATGGAAACTTTTTATTTTGGACAAAAACTGTACAACTTATGAACTTTGGAACATCCTTATTAAGGCAGTAATATGTTCTTACTAGCTGACCCGCGCAACTTCGCTTGCGTCACATAAGAGAGAATGGGTCATAAATTTCCCCGTTTTTTTTACATTTTTCATAGCTACTTCGCTCCTAATAGCCCTAGCGTGATGTTATATAGCCTATAGCCTTCCTCGATAAATGGGCTATCTAACAAACAACAAACAAACATACAAACAAACGAACTCTTCAGCTTTATAATATTAGTATAGATAGTATAGATTAACCCTCACTACAGCGTTTGTTACCTTATAAGATATCTCTTGCATGATGAATATTGTGTCAAATGGTCCCTTACCAACAGATAGCCCGTACTTTAGTCTGTAACCTAGAACTCAGTAGTTCGTCCACAATAAATAGGTAATTCGAAATCATTATTCTAAACTTAATCTTTAAAAATTTCCGGTTGCGATTTTCTCAATATAAGATACTATGGTGACTAGTAATTATATGGACTGTAATAGAAATATTAAGTAAATCCTTCAAAAGACATTATGAAATTCAGGCAGGAGAAATTATGATGAAGATCGTTGAAATAATTTCAAACAAGAAAACTAAGCAGGACGAGCAATAAACTTCAGTGACAATTAAAATTGATTCAATTTCAACAGAGAAATCAAACTGGGAATAACTATTCAACTTTATGAATTACTCAAACATTAGTCCCGTGTGAGTGCACGGCGCAACCGCGGGGTGAATGCATTATTGTTGTACGGCAGTAACGCGAGCAGAGTCAGGTGTCACAGTTTACACTACACACAGCCTGTTAGCAAACACCACAGTACGAGACACCAGAGCTCGCCATTCTTTCGAACACTTCCTTCTATGTAGTTCATGACAATAGAAACACTTTTACTTACGTCTCAGTACTTTCGCAAAAGAGAGCAAGAGTTTACGAATTTCCAGGTGGTAATTTTTAGAAGTCACAAGTTCTTAATCTTTTCCTATTTCTAGTTAATGCCAGTTATCCCTGTTCTGTCTCAATCGTTGGTCTTACCGAATATAAACCTTTGCTGCTTTATCATTTGGATTACAATTTGTTACTGTAAAGCTTGTTCATCTTGTACCTGACAACATACATGCCACGGCATAAAAAATACAGTGCGATAAAATAGTAATAAATGAACAAATGAATATCATTGGACAACTCACACACAGTCTTTTGATTCCAAAATAAGCAGAACTTGTACTATGGTAATCAAATAACTGATAAACATACTTATATACTTCTAAATACATACTTATGTAGATACATTTACATAGCTCAGAACAAATACTCGTGCTCATGGATTCAAACCCATCACACACGGAGCTACGGTTATTGCATTATTGTTATTGGTTAATAAAGCAGAGCACTACGCGGTAAATGTAAGACGATAAACGCAACTTTCGACAATGCATATTTTTCGAAAGATTTCACTAAAAGTAAATATAAAAACCAGTGTAAGTACGATTGTGTAACACAAAACCTTTAAAACAACAATCATGTTGACATTTGTAAGCAAAATCATCTGAATGCAAGTCACAATACTCACAATTGCAGCGATGACATTTCCTTTGCGCAAACAGCGGCAAGGTTGCACACGCACAGGTTTGGCGACAGACAGTATAGCCCTATAACTTAGTTGAGAGCTTTGTATGCAAGCTTCATGGCTGACGGAGGTATATAAAATTCAGGTTTCTTTTTTATATTATACAGCTGACGGTAGCCCTTATGATACAGATTCTTGATTTTGAAAATACACATAATACTTATATGTTTTTATTGTAGGTAATCGAGACAAATCGTGCGTACCAAGGCTCTTTATTTTGTTACAAACAGACAAACATAGAATAACGCCTTATTTCCACAGGGGAAACAGAGTCCAAAGAACGCCACTTGTTAAGATCCTTACAAAATCTCCTTGGTTTATTCAGGAGGCGCCCATAGCCAATTGTCCTCACCGGTCGGTAAACAAACGGTGGGTTAAGCAACGCTTGTCGCGCTCATTCCACAGATGGGTCACCGCACAGTGGTATTGGAACTGGGCGTCTCTATGCTTCGGAGGGCACGTAAAAAGACGAACGTTCGATAAGCCATGTCAAAGAGTACGAGAGAAGAGGATAAGATACAGGATGCCTCTACCTTGTTGTCGGAGTATAGTACGATAGCTCGCCGCTAGAGGTCGCTGATGAATGTCAAGTGTACTGAAGACATAACAAGCTCAATTAACGATCAATATCGAGCTGAATGTTCTAGATTATAATACCTTAGTAGCGACAGCACAAAAGTGAAAATACCAGGAAGTTAAAGATTCTAATTTTGAAACGTAGTAATTACGTAATAATTTATGAGCTATTTTTAAACTTTAATTAAAAATGCTTGTGAATTAGGTCAACTTCGCAAAGGTCTGCAATCGAGATAACCCTTCAAAATTTACTACTCTAAATAATTATCACGCGCGCTGGACCGGAGAGTATCGTATTATAAGTCAAATATATTTTACATTGCCCGACCTGGAAATCCCGCACTTAAAATTGCTCTTGTGTCGCGGGGATTCTTACAAACATACAAACAACGGACACAGAGTTCAACCAGACCCGAAACAACTATTTGTGGGTCATACAAAATATTTCTTTTTCGTGTGGGAATCGAACTCCCTTGCGACCACCGCGCCACGTAAGCCACCACCATATCTGAAGTCACATACATTACTTGCTCAAATCACAGACTCAGTAAATAAAAATATCGAAATGTTAAGTGTCTTTCGTTGCAAACTATACAATTTAAAATATTCTTATTGAATCGTACACAATGAATGTATTTTTTATTTGAAATGTCGTCACAGTTAGCCGACTGTGACAAATTGTTTCTTGTTCAAGGGATCTATTGTAATGATATAACTTCTTGCTTATAGAATTTTGAATGTTAACGATACATTCAATTTGTAGAAATAATTATTTTTTATATTTTTTTGTTATGTTTAACTACGTGTTAAGAATAAATATCTAACTGACATGGCCCTTTAAGTGCATTAGACAAAGGTCTGTGTTATACAAACCAGGTATCTGTACTATTATTTTATTTATAGTAAAGAAGAACACTATAGAAGTAATTCAGTCTGTATCTCTGTTTGACCATTTATGTTTGTTTGTATGTCTGCCTGTTTTCCTGTCTGTCTGTCGGGTTTATCGGTGTGTTTGACTGTGTGTCTGTCTATAATTTAGCCCGTTTCCTCGTTTATCTGTTTCACTTTAACGGTTGAACCGCTAAGTCGAATTTAGACATCATTTTATTCTGAAGGATATAGTCACTCACTCGTTACACAGAAAATTGTCAATTAAAAAGAGCAAGCCATGAATTTCTTACCGTTTCTTCTCACAAGCAACCACATTTCCTAAACGGTGGTAGACTAAACATACTATGACTATTTCAAATATTTCAAAAAAGTTAAGGCATATTTGACTTAGACTTAACTTATTCCTCACTCCTTCTCAACCAAAGCTAGTACACCTACAACCAATTTAAAACGAACAAACTATCTAACAACACACTAATAGTCTTTCAATACCATCAACTATAACACAAGTCACCGTCTGCCAAGCGACGCGTGTCATTCTCGATGGAGTAGTTAAGAGGTGCTTTGTATGCAGTCTAAGAATAGTCTCAACGCAGTTAGTCACAGCGCCCCCTGCCGGAACACGGCGCTGACGAGATGCCTGGACACGATGCAAATAACGGCACACAAATAACATACTATTTAGGTGTTTACGTTTGAAGTTATAATGGAGTGTTGGATACATAAATATATTAAAAGGTTAATTATCCCCGCGATAATAATATGCAATAACTGCTTCATTGGCAAGGACGGCTGCTGCGCAGAGGTTTTGGAGTGGATTTGCGGGTCGGGCGAAGTACATATCGAGTCGAAAATCAAATTCGATTGGTTCGAACACACGGCAAAACGTAGTTTTTAAATATAAAACTAATGTAGCGACATAGAAAAGGAATGATGGAAATTTTTTATCACGAGCTTACCTTGATTTTTTGCTTGACGTTTCAGCTCGTTCTACTGATGTGGTTGCTATTCAAAAATGAAATTCTTATGCTATGTGATGATAAATAATTTTGTCCAAATATACGGTTACTGGTAGCAAGTAACTTTTATTAGTAGTTTAATATAAAAAATATAAATAAATGAAATAGTATTATACATAGATAACGCTCGCAATCAGTTTGTCCATACATCCGTCACTATCAGAGCGTATGAGAACAGGAAGTACAAAACTGTACCACATTCAGCTAAAATTATGTTAGCACATACTTTCAATACGCGCAATCTATCTCGGCCGACTTGAAGTTAGCAGCAGTAGTTGAGCAGAATAATTTTTTGGAACTAAGTGGTGATGTTACAGGCGTTACCTGCGCAGATGTACCATTATGTCTAACTTCAAACCGGTCAAGAGTACGCTTACTGTAGTTTAAACTGGGTACCACATATTGTAATTTTTCAATTATCTACTCTTTATCACAGTGCCTTTATAAAATTGACATACATGAGTTGCCAACTGATTGCAGATTCAAAACAAGCATTTGTGGATCAGAAAATTATTTGTTTCACAGCAGCAGCGGTGTGGTTTCCCTAAACCACTGGTAGTCAAACAACGATCACTATGTAAGTATTTTAATGAGCATATCTCTCATAGCGCCACGCTTCGCTCAGCACAGCTCGTGTCCTTTTGCCGAATGCTTCAAGTTTAGGCGACTCGTTAACATTCCGCCGACTAACACTAAATGTCACCAGTTAACGTGACCTTATCACCTTGACGATTGATTAAAAACTTATAGCATGTTATGATTATACTGTGACCCGAGCGTACGCTATGATAAACTTTTGTTTCTCTAAGTTCTATACCGATTTTCTTTCTCCTGATTCAACCCTGAGTTTCGTGTCGTGCTCGGTATATAGGCTATACCTTATTATTTACATTATTACCTACCTTTATAATGTATACAGACAACTCCTTTTGCAAACAGACTTTAACAAACATAAAACAACGGACACAAAGTTTAACTAGACCCGAAACGAAGCGATGTATTGGGCATACGTATTAAATGACAAAACTTTTAGAAGTGCATGAATAAATACAATGATGCACTTTTGCAGTAAACCAGAAAACTTTCGAGTCTTAAAGGAGTGTTATAAGTGAAGTGATAGCAAGCAGGCCAAGCAGACGAAAAAATAACCAAAAACTGCGATTAAAATAAAAATAACTCTTATATGGAAAAAAAAATTATAATGGTTTTATCCTTCGAAATTTGCGTTTAGTCATGGATAATCGCAAATTGCTTAATTGATAGATGCGAAATATTAGAATATGGAGATTTTTTTTTAATTCGCAAAGCAAGCTTCAAAAAGCAATTACAAAATTACTGACTTGGGACTGAACCTGAACTAATCTTTAAGCGACTACCGGTCATGCACATTGCCAGTGGCGATTTAAATGTTTTTGAATAGAGTTCATTTGTTTTGGTTGTCCTTTGGTTTACCTACTCTGAGTTTTGCCTAAGTATCGTTGTTAAGATATGGTATGTATGTATGTATGTATGTATGTAAGTCGTTTACAACGGTCAATTTTCGGCGTGCGGTTAGTCGCTTCACTAAACCACATCGATAGACCATTTACGCGGGCGATTAAAACCGCAGGCATGAATAAATAGTTCATGTCGGAGTTAAAATATTTAGTTATTATTCTATTAGTTACAAACTTAAATCAAGGTCGTGGGTTCGTGTTATCCACAAATAATTGTTACGGGTCTGGTTGTACTTTGTGTCCGTGGTTTATATGTTTGTATAAGTCCCCGCGACACAAGAGCAATTCTTAGTGTCCTTTTTAAAGTCCCGTCATTAGTTCATCACAGTAGTCCATTATCTAAACATCTTAACTCTCGAATAAGCTACAATGTTGCAGTTAACTATTGTTCAGTTAAATATAGCTCGGTCGTTCGAAGTCGGAGCTCACCTTCGTACGCGCAGTCTTCACTTTATATACGATGTCTATTTATGTTCATGTATGTTGCATATTCAGTGTGTGAAGCTACGGGTAGTTAATAGTTAGCGGTTGTATATTTTAATACCTCGTGGTGTTTAGTATCATATCAATTTTATTTTAGTAGGCATTCCTGCCGAATCTTTGAAAGTGTGGGTAAAAAAATATTGAACGACAAAAAAGATTATTTCTTTCTAAAAAATCTATCAAATCGTCAAATAAGATGCGTTCAAAATAAAATAACCAGTTGGAACTATTTTTTTTATGGACAACTCACGCTTGACCAAAACATTTCAACCACAATTAGATACTGTCAAAACAAATAAAATTACTTTACTTCTAAACTTTAAATAATAAATATGAATACACTGTGACAAGACACCCATCTCATTATCTACAAAGAATGAGCCACGTATTATATTACAAACTACACTAACATAAGACAGTTCATAGAATACACACGCATACACATAGCAATGTAGCACATGCCATTGACAGAAATACATACAATAACATTATCATATCTAACTAGCATGCCTTCATCGTACACGATCAGCATGCGGGATGTGACATTGTCCATTTATTTTTACTTTCGACTATGGAACACAATATAACATGACATAATAAGAAGAGCTCGTGGCTAAGTAACAGTTGCAGGTTAAGCTATGCTTGCCGAGGTTGTTCTGTGGATGGGTGACCGTATTATACTTACCAAGTTACTCTGTGTTTTGGGAGGCACGTTAAATTGAGGATCCCGGCTGTCGTTTTCAAAGATCTTTGCCAGCCGTTACCAGTAGCCCGAAGTTTAACAGTCTTACCGAGGGGTACCCTGTTACCTAGGTAACTGTGTTGTATAGGTCCGAAAAGCAGTGCTCTATCTAAAATCCTGGTATTCAACTTTTAGTATCTGGTGAGACAGGAAGCCGACTCAAACATAGTTGGAAGAAAGGCTAGGATGATTGTCTTATTACACAAAAACGCATTCAATGAAATTGTCATATCAAACTAGAGGTATGCATACATTGTATACGATCAGCATGCGCGATGCGAGTGGCCATTGAATTTTACTTTCGACTCATGACATAATCTTACAAAGTATGATGTCGATGATCATTTATTACTCTCAATTATATCATAATAGAGATTTCACTAAACCATGCTAACGTTAGTTTGTCTGTCTGAAACGGTATAATAGCAATTTGATAAAATTTGCCGAAGTGATGGTTTGTAGAGCGTAATTTTTGACAAACTGTATCTCCGGGCATGCATAGACAATAGTTTAACTCAATAAAAAATTATGAAAACCAAAGGTTTTAAGACATATAATTATAAAATAAATTTGGTGTAATCTTGAACACTACACGAAACTTGGAAAAACTTGCTTAATATTTTTAAAGAGCTATTAGAGCTAGAAAAATGCTTTTGCATGCTAACTTCATCGCCGTCATTTCAGTCTCGACATATCATACAAATTGCAAGGCACAAGCATGCTAATTTATTTCCTACAAATAGGTAATGACTACGAGAATACTTCCAACACAAGCAAATACAAAAACAGTAGCTAGTTTAAACTTAACTGACTACTACGATGGTTGGGTGATGATGTTAATTACAGCGGTGATTGATATTATGCAAAATAGTTGCATTCGAAGTGACGCAAACTAATAATTAACAAGCATCGATAAAGTTTAATTGTCAATATGAAATAAAAACGTTTACAGCGGTAAAGTGGGACGCGGTAGAGGTGCGCTGACATGCGCGCGCGCATCGCGAACGACAGAGGCTGACAACCTGAGGCATGCTGGAAAAGTGCGAGTAAAGTATGCAAGTTTAACCTTAAAGTTAAGGGTTCCCTTAATAAAAGTACACCTTTCCAGGATACTCTTCCAAAATAAGGGTATAGTTTTCCTCACAAAATTCTTGGTAATCCAATATAGAAAAATTGACATAAAAAAAGCTATAAACATGGATTATCGAGATGATCGACAGCAACGGGGGAGGACCAAAACGAAGAGAACGGTTTGACTTGGACGCATTCCAGAAAAGACTTGAAATTTAAGGCAGAGATCTTTGCCGAGCATAGGGACGCGAATTTACACATATTGCTAAAAGTCTTATTTTTTGAAGGTTGTTAAGCCCTGATGTAGAGATTCAGCGCATGCGCGGTAATGTCACGACATTTCGTCGAACACATGCAATTACAGCGCATGCCGCTAATAAGAGAGCAGATATGTTGCGCAATCATGTAATTAGCGACAATTAACATAAAGGTTGGGACAATGCCGCCAAGTACTTACAATAAGTGTACGAGTGTACTGTGCTTTAAGTAATTACCTTGTTAGAGACTGTTATTTAATTGTATTCGCTTTATTAAAATAGCAGTCTGTAGTTAATATTCAAAACTATGCATAGACGTCCATGTCTATGAAGTCTCGTTTTTTGTTTTATGTTCAACTTTCTAGGGACTGACTGACTGAAATGTCTTAGAATAAAATTCGCAGACATGTGAAAAACTGTGTAAATGTCACTCTACTAGGAAATTCAACTATCTAATAGATGATAAGAGGAAAAGTCATGCTAGCAAGTTTGGTACACTGGGATCTTATATTGGCATATTGCATAGTTCGAAGCAATGATATAGCAAGAGAGATCTAACAGGAGCTAAAGTGCAACGCTTTAACACTCCAATTCCTGACCCCCAACACTGAGAATTTCTTGAAAACTCAAAAATATTTTATTGATCCCTACCGGGTTTCGAACCCGAGACCCCTAACTAGCAATCGTTTACCTTGCTGAGGCGCTACATAAGCAGTCAAAACATCTAATGCTCAACATAACGTACTCATAGCAACTGGTCAAACAGTTGTAAAATCAGTACATTTACATACTAAGTATATCAGCGATAAACAATGGTGTTTGTGAGTTTATCGCGAGGCCTTCGCGATTAGTTCCAGTGGTGTGTGTATGGCGCGTGGCGAACCGTCAATGTAACGCGTTGTGGGGCGACAATCGCGGTTACACGAGGCCGATGTGACCTGGATTGGGTACTAACTAATCGAATCTTTGAAAAATTTATGACTATTACTAGCTAACACGGCAAACGTTGTCTTGCCATATAAATAAAAAAAATAGTATTAGGGATATAAAAAATAGATGTTGGCCGATTCTCAGACCTACTCAATATGCTCACAAAATTTCATAAGAATCGGTCAAGCCGTTTCGAAGGAGTTTGGCAACGAAGACTGTGAGGCGAGAATTTTATATATTAGATGAGTGTCAACGATACCTTAGAAGTTGATTGAAAGAACCATTAAGTAAAGCTGACAAGAAAAAGCTATCAATTCTGTGACTGATCGCCGAGGTCCATCGCTAGGCACAGATTTCTCATAAAAACTACGTCACACGCATTCAGCTGCTACCGACTACTTTTTGCAGGCTAGCAGTCTATCTAGGAATAACCCTACTTTGATAAACACCAGGCATCTATTTTAAGCCGAATATCTTCGGGTATTACAGTAGTTAATATTATAAGGAACTGCAACCGTCTACCGATTAAGAGAGTGCACTCAAGTCATAAAATAACCAAACCATCTGTGTAATATAATGTCTAAGAATAATAAGTTATATTGGGAGTATACACTACAGCATGCTCATATTAGGAGCACACTATAATATGATAATGCAAATTCCATTCAAAAGTTTTCAGGAACGGTAACTGTGCTTGGTTTCTGAAACATATTGTATTTTATAAACTTCTGCCTAAACCTTCGTTGTGCGAAAAGTAAATTTAAAATGTTTTATTTACCCATACTCTTCTAATGAATTTCTTTAACCTAATATGGAAGTTTGTCCTGGCTTTTTACACAATATTAAGAGTGTATAACATTATAATATTCGACAACCGTCACGCAATAATTGCATGCACATAAAATTTCACCAACACGATGCGGGCGTTGCAACTTGCATCGCACCAATGTTGCTTTGTGCTTTTTATTGCAGCTGTGATGTCTTATACAAAATCTAATTGTTTAACGTAAAAACTCCGAGGATGACAAGGGACGACTGATTTTTACTTTATGTGCAAGTCCCGCTCTGTGGCCCAATTCTCTACACTCGGTACTGTCGAGTATCGAGAGTTTGACATTTAGAATGTACTGCTTAAACAATTCTTATGGAGCCTGTTAAAGGCGCCAAACAGAATTTCATGTAAAATGTCTCGATAGCTAGCCGGTTGTCGGTAGTCGATAGTAGTAGAGAAATAATTTAAAAAGTTGTAAAATTTCGATCTGCTCTAATTAAACAGTGTTCACATTATGCATCTACATTTGTATACGCAAGTGTCATATACTTTGACATTTGAACGATCGCACTATCGACTGATTGTGATCGCAAACACATTTATTTTATGATCTTAATCCACGAGTATTCCTGATCGTTAGGTAACTAATACGTATCGTGTGCGTTACTGATTAGTATTTTACTGCCTTAGTTAATTACTTGCGATTATTAGTGGTTAATTACAGTACAAACGTAAGTAAATATCGCTTAGCTGTTCAGTGATAGCCAAGTGGTATAAGTATAGCCTTTTACGCACGTGGTCGAGGAATTAAAAGCTTGTCAGGATACCAATAACTTTGTATTAAAAACCATTCCCTTTTTCAAAGAGAAAGGATAACATTTTGAGAAAACCTACGAATCAATTCTTTAAGTAAATTGGATACTTGACTACCAGTCAAATCAGTTACTCTTTACAACATGTCACAAACACATTTAAGTGTAGAAATAAACTGTGTAGTGACGTGACACTCACAGTTTCTTATTTTCGTTGGTATCAAATGAGTGCCTAATAAAATGTTTCAGTCGTTAATACGGCATTGGGATAGTATTATTAGTTCCTGTATATCGCCGTGTATATTATTGTACATATTCAGAACAGGAAAATTACAAACAAAATTCAGCACTTATTTCATTGAGCGTTGGCAATTTGCTTCGGTGTTCTTATATGACCGCTGAACACGAGACTCCCGAGTTTTGAAACTTATAATTTGTGTGTTACTGAGGGTTCAAAGCACTTGCATGGGAAGCATGGTATTAGACTATTCGACCATACAATTCCTTTCACCATAATACATAGTTTACAGAAAGGATATTCGTCTATCAACTTCAGTAGCAATTTTGAGTATATTTCTTGAGATCACTTATTGTAACCAAGTGATTCACGTCATCGTAGGCCTGATCTAACTGTTTTATTAATTGACCGAGACCAACATCCATTCTACCGAAACACGGACACCACAAAACGGCAATCCATATAAGGAAAGTCTGCGTCAAAGGTTGCTTTACTCACAGATCGTTCACCGACAAAGACTTGTTGCTACGTCGTGTTAGACAGCTGTACATGATTGTTCATGGTACTACTAATGATGAGGCGCCCATAGCTAGTTGCGCTCACCGGTCGGTAAGCGATCTGTGGGTTAAGCAACCCTTGCCGCGGTCATTCCATAGATGGGTGACCGGATAGTGGTTTGAGCTGGGCGTCTCCATGCTTCGGAGGGCACGCAAAAAGTCGGTCCCGGTTGTTGTTGATTAAGATAACAGTCGTTAAGCCACGTCAAATGCCTCTCGGGCGGCTTGAACAACTTTGACACTAGGTTGACCACTAACCATACGACAAACAACATTGTTCATGAGTTATCAGTTTGGTGAATGGGCGTGTCGCGACCTACATCGAGTGCACTATTATTAGCTAGTGCCACGGGGCGACGACCCAAATATTTACACGAGTCTCGTCAGCTTGAGACTGTAACACTAATTATATCGGTACGACATCTTATCTTCTAAATAAACATGTGTTATTATTGTTCGTTAGTTCATCGTGCGTGTGTAAAATTTTCTACACTACGTCTAGATGTTTCCGTGTACAAATCGAAATGTACTTGGGAGTTTTCTAATCTTCTAGCATTACCGCAGGTCTGGTTAGGAGTCCAAGTGGTCGCCATGGCCGAAATTGCTCGGATAGATCATCAACACTTAAGGTCTAATCCCTGCCTCAATGGAGGAAACCCTTGCTCAGCAGTGGGACAGTGATGGGATTAAGAAAAAAAAATTCTTTCATAACATTTAAGCTTAAAATTTATAAAAAAGATTTTTATTCATCTCTATCATTACTATGTAGCATAGCCTAGCAATGATTTTACTCCAACGTAATGTGACACTCTAGGTTACAAGTACTAATGTACCTGTCACTACACATGAGACACCTGAGACCACCACCGACAGTTCGTTTCACTCGTGCACCTTCGGAAAACTTCGTGAATCTTCGGCTCGTCTCAATCGTTGTGCGTCATAGTACGCGCCAGACACTTTTTGTTTTTCATGCGTGGGTAGTTTAAAGTTTACTACTAGTTTGTTTTTAACGTTTTCTAGTTGTTTTTTTCTTTAACAGTGGATTTTTATGTTTCAACGTCAGAAGTAAAGTTTCCTTCTTTTGGTAATACTGGTTGTGGCGCAGAAATTTATCTCTGTATGATGTCTTATGCCTTCAGCACTACTGAATTTTAGTCAGTTTGTTAATTATCTGACAAAAATTTAGATGTAATTTTGACAGTTGTTTTGTTTCGTTTTCATTTTCTGTAACTTTATTTAGCAGATAGGTTGTTTGACACAAATTTACAAGACTTAAACCGAAAAGACAAAAAATTAAAACTACTGTCAAAATTCCATGTAATGCAATCTCATAGATATTTAGAATCAGTGATATCGGCCCTCAGTTTAGTCTCGGAAAACGTTTATGGGTATAGTTAGACGTTAACCGTAGAGCTGCATAGAACTAAGGCGCTTAACACACTGCCCCGCACCACGCAGCGTAGCGCGTGAATGCGTGTTCGAACGTTGCTTGTAAGTATCTCCGTTTGTATGGAAAACACGCACAGTCTAACACACAGAAAATGCATCCACGCGCGTTCACGCGGATCACGCGCATACACGCGGAGAAACATGCACCCCCGCGCGTAGGTGCGAGGCGAGACGCAAGGTATGGCACACCGAATCCCGCAGTGCCGCGCGTGATTTTTATCAAGACTATCGTGATGTAGATCTCAGTACTGCACGACCACCACAGAGAACGGCGAATAAATGAGAGCCGCCGTGCGTGAATCTACAAAACACACCTACGCGCGTGAGTGCGCAAAAAACCCGCACGATGATGCAGATCTGCACTCCCGCAGGAACGCGCGTAGGTGCGTCGACACGCGCTACGCTGCGTGGTGCGGGGCAGTGTGTTAATCGCCTAAGCGAAAATTCACGAATTGGTAGGAATCCTTAAGCTCGGTTTTTCACGTGCCAAACAAAACAAAATGGAATTCCAAACTATGAAGTTAGCGGTTGCGAGTTTAATGGAGTTATTAGTGGGTCCGCTTCGCTCGCGGTGGAAGCCTGGCTTTAGTCTGAAAATGAGATAATCCGGCCAAGAGCAAGATGTTAACGTTACCTTTGTATTAAAAATTATGAGTTTGTCCTCACAATGCAAGAATAAATTATATGCAGTTGTCTTTTTCAATAGATAATTATGTCTTGTGTATGTTCTAGCCATCCGTTAGGAGATATTATGACTCCCCTTGAGCTCAATGTGCTCTCATCACATGACAGTCTTTAGCACAGTCTGTTACAAAAGTACCTTAGGAAGTTTATATTTTTAAACACTCTTTATCTCAAATTCGGCCTCCGCTGCACAGTGGTTCAGGTGGTTGCCACGCCGCGCTACTACCATTGCATCGGGAGGTTCGATTCCCACACTTGACAACTATTTGTGCGAACAAATAATTGTTTCGGGTTGGTTGTACTTTGTGTCCGTTGTTTGTATGTTTGTAAAAGTCTCCGCGACACAATATAAATATTTTTTGCGGAAGTTGTCTTTAAAAATTAACAAAAAAATCTTAACAAGTGCATAAAAGATTTTATCTTTTATTCATTATTATTATTATTTTTTTCTCATCTTGCGTTTGTATGATTTGCTACGTTTAGTTTCCGCAACCGGCAGATGGAACAATGAACGTTTTGTTATATTTTTTATTTATTTTTTATTTAACACATAATTATTTTTGTTTTATTTATTTTATTTACTTTAACATTTACACATTTATATTATTATTGTTGAGGTTTATTTATAGTATTACATATATTATTATTATACATTCACATTGTTATTATGTCGCTACACGACGACAGTGTCGATAGTGATGATTTTTTTTCAGCTGACAGTGATTCCAGTTATGCTAGTGTTCCTTCTCTCGCTGAAACAATATCATCTCATTTCTCTGATGCTCTTAGAAATCTTAATGTTGTCCATATAAATGCCCAGAGTATTCCGGCTCATTATCCAGACATGCTGACTAGTTTTGACTGTACAAACCTGCACGCCATATTGGTCTCTGAGTCATGGCTTAAACCATGTTTAGCATCCTCTGCATACTCACTCCCTGGTTATCAGCTCATTCGAAATGATCGGGCTACGGGAGGTGGGGGTGGCGTTGCCATATACTTAAAAAATAACATCCCCTATTCTATTATTAGTTCGTCGTCACATACTGATGTTGGCGAACACCTTTTTCTTGAGATTGTACTTCTCCACTCTAAAATACTGCTCGGTGTATTTTACTGCCCCTCTTCTCGCATCGATTATTTCTCATCTTTTGAGATTCTTTTAGAAAACTTTACTCCAATGTACAGTCAAACCATAATCATGGGTGATTTCAACACTTGTCTCCTGAAAAACGATTCCCGCTCCACCACACTCCAGTCTATAGTTCAATCCAACAACCTGTCTATCCTTCCTCTCAGTGCCACTCACCACTTTCCCAACTGCACTCCCTCCCTACTTGACCTCATTCTTGTCTCCTCTTCAAATCGTGTCTCCAAACATGGTCAGTGTCCAGCTGATGCTTTCTCCTACCACGATTTACTTTTCCTATCCTACCGAATCCGACCACCTAAACCCAAACCGAAAATCCTTGTGCATCGTAATTTTCGTGACATGGATGTCGTTAAGCTTTGCGAGGATGCCGGAAATGTTGATTGGAGCTCACTCTTTGAATCTGATTGCGTTGATGACAAGGTGCGTATACTGACAGTGAAATTAATCGAGCTTTACGACACTCACGCACCCTTCCGTCAAATTAAAGTGAAACAGCTTCCGTCGCCTTGGCTTACTGACGACATCAAATCTCTGCTCCACAAAAAAGCTACAGCCAAATCGAAGTACAGATGTCGTCCCTCAGAGGCTAATAGAGAAAAATATGTAGCCATACGTAATCACTGCAGCAAGGTGTGTAGGAATGCACAACGCCGACACATTCATGAATCCGTTGAAAATGGAGATCCAGCCAAGGTCTGGACATTTCTCAAGTCGCTGGGGGTCGGCAAACCACAACAAAACCCTGTCCCCAATAGTATTAATATTAACCTCCTAAACCAACACTTCTCTGCATCATCAAAGTTAGATAATACCACGAAATGTAATACACTTAGTTATCTCTCATCTTGTTCGACTCCTGACTGTTCCCCATTTGTCTTTAGTCAATTCACTGCTTGTGATGTTAAGAGGAGCATATTGTCGATCACATCGAATGCGCAGGGTACTGATTGTGTCAGCCGTAATATGATCCTCCCTGTCCTGGATGTAATACTCCCTATCCTATGTCATATCCTTAATTTTTCCATCACTAGCGGCATCTTTCCGTCAACATGGAAGGATGCCCAAATTGTCCCTATACCAAAAAAGCGTAACCCATCTTCCTTTTCAGAATATCGTCCCATATCCATTCTCCCGTTCCTATCGAAAGTACTTGAACGCCTGGTCCATATGCAACTTAGCACCTATCTTTCCTCTAACCTACTCCTAAATCCTTTCCAATCGGGTTTCCGTCCTGGTCATAGTACTACTACGAGCCTGGTTCATATTACGGAGGACATTAGATCAGGTATGGAAGATGGCCAGCTTACGACCCTAGTATTGCTAGACTTCAGCAATGCTTTTAATTGTGTAGATTTCGATGTTCTACTGGGTATATTGTGTTCTCTTAACATATCTCCATCGGTGGTTGACTGGTTTCGTAGTTACCTGTATGGGCGCCGGCAACGTATTATCATTGAAAACAATGTCTCTGAATGGAGTGCATTATCCGCTGGCGTACCGCAGGGCGGCGTTTTATCTCCTTTACTTTTCGCTGTTTTTATCAATACAATTTCCAATAACATAACTTCTTCCTACCACCTCTATGCAGATGACTTACAAATTTATTATTGTGCTCCCCCGGACAGGTTGACGGAAGCTGTGGAAACAATTAATAGCGATCTGGTTCGCATTTGTGAATGGAGTAGAATGTATGGACTTGACGTCAATCCTAACAAAACTCAAGCCATTACCATCGGTAGCCCCAGGATGATCTCGAGAGTGGATTGGTCACTAGTACCCAATGTGATCTTTGATGGCACTGCCATCCCTTTTGGTGACAAAATCAAAAACCTGGGGCTATGGTTTGATAAGACTTTGTCCTGGAGTCCTCAACTCCAGGAACTCAGCCGTAAAACATTTTCTTCGGCGGGGTCCTTGCGCAGGCTACGCAATTTTCTCCCCATCAACACTAAAATTGCGCTTGTACAATCCCTTCTCTTCCCCATTCTTGATTATGCCGATGTCAGCTATCCCGATTTAACCGAGAACCAACTTAATAAGCTTGAGCGCCTTCAAAACTTCTTTATCAGGTTCATATTTGGATTACGCAAATATGACCATGTCTCCGAGTATCGAAACAAGCTCAAGTGGTTACCTATACGTTCACGCCGGAATGCTCACATTCTCTATCTTCTGTACAATATCTTGTTTAATCCCTCGACTCCCTTCTATCTCAAACAACGTTTTGTTTTTCTACATGACACGCATTCAAGGTTTTTACGATCATCAGAAAACTTGAGACTTAAGATGCCTGTGCACTCCAGTAAATTTTTAGACCACTCGTTTACTGTGCAAGCTGTGCGGTTATGGAATGCGCTGCCGCTATCCATTAGGCAAGTGCAAAGCTTGCCAATTTTCAAAAATCGGGTTAAGGAGCACTACCTATCACTGCAAAACACCTTGCCTTGAATATCTCCCTACTCTCACTCTTCTAACTTTTTTCTTTTCCAATGACTGTCTAAACTCCTCTTGCTGTCTCTGTATGAATATAAATATATATTTATATATATATATATATATATATATGTATTTATTTATATATTATGTCTATTTTATTTATACAATTTCTATAAATTCTCTATTTATGTAATAATCAGTGTATGTTATTATGACCTGCCTTTATTTATGTTACTCATGTATTTAGTTTATGTTACTTGTACACAATTCTACCCTTTTCTACATCTACACTTCTCTCTCCATCCCATGGTTGCCTGGAAGAGATTGCCTTGTGCGATAAGGCCGCCGTTTGTTCATCAGTATCTTATTTATATTTAAGGTTTCTCTATTTTTATTTAATGTATTTTTATTGTGGACAATAAAGAGTTTATATTATTATATTATTAAAAGATCAAGTAAAATTAATTGAGATTAAACATTGTATTCAAGTTCCAAAAGATTAAAGTTTTTCAGTGACTTTTAGAGTTAACTGTACATAATAGTAATTGAAAACATCAGTTGTACAATGAATATTGCGAACGTCTCATTCATGTCCCATTTTACAAGAATACAACACATGATTACTATTATTTACAGTACTAACAATCTATTTATATAATACTTTGAAATAAATAATGTTTGTAATGGCTTTGTTTTGTTGCATATTCTTCAGTTGTGTGTCCGTTAGAGTCTGTGATGCGTCATACTCGTTTACGAATGCTAACCGTTACCATAGCAACAACATACGTCAACACGAATCAGTCATTGAGATGAGAACCATGATTGAGATATTGTACGCACTATGAGTTATTGGGCACGGTGTTGAAACCTGGGGGCCTATCACGTATCTTAGTTGACAACTATTTGGAAGCCACTATGCTGTACATCATTTTCTTCCCTATATTATAGTTACCAACACGTTATGTCACAGCAGCAATGTACTGAATAGTGTGACTCACTCACTCACTCGGTCACTCACTCACTCATTCACCCACTCACTCATTCACTCACTTACTCATTCACTCATTCAATCAATCACTCATTCACTCATTCACTCAATCACTCACTCACTCACTCATTCACTCACTCAATCACTCACTCAATCACTCACTCATTCACTCACTCACTCACTCACTCACTCAGTAGCTACCCTTATAAAAGTTTAATGCAGCACATGCTCCCAATCTTCTAAATGTTCGTCAATAGTGCAGTAGCAGGCATCTCACGACGGCAGCGCGTGAGACGGTCGGTCGCGCTCTGCTTATACCACGGTGTACAGACTACAGTCCACGAGAGTCGGTACAGTTAGCAACGCTCGAAGTGATACACTTATCGCGTTAGCATCGCACATTACAGCTTCACACTCGCCTTCACACTCGGACTGTGTTACTGATAGTCAAGGAGAGGTTACGAAGACAGATCAGATGCATTTTCTTACCGCTACTGAACTAGTTGTTGATGATTTGTAAAATCAAACTTTATTATTACTATTCTACTATATAGGTTGTATAAGGGTATGCATATCCCTCGTAAATTGACGAGGAACTGTATACAAGGCAACATTATCATCAGCCTGGCCTTTTTTCCAACTATGTTGGAATCGGCTTCCAATCTCATCGGGTGTCGCTGGATACCAGTATTTTACAAGGCAACACATATTTCACATATGCATGTTTCTAACGGTGAAAGAAAACATCGTGAAAGGAACTACAAGGCAGATAGTTCTTTTAAGTTCTTCAAGGGACATAAAGTCACTGGTTAGCTTGGTGGCTTAGCCTGTGAAGGACCTTTGCACGAGAAAACCCTTGCCCAGCAGCGAGACAGTATTATTTTCATCTAGGTATCAAAGCAATTACATCTGACTGCGTACGCTATTAATATAAAAGTTAATAATAAAAGCTCTTATAACACGTGCAGTACATATGCAGCTGCGTCCACGCTCAATAGTGTATAGCCACTACATTGGAGTTCCGCTTCAATAGGCTCCCTCCCGACTTATTTACATGCACGCCAGATCCGAGGAGGAAATACGAATATACCCTGCTTGGTATTTCCGATATCGATTTAATTTCCTTATAAAACCGTTTTGTTTTGACTGTAGGTAAAAATTTACTGACATTGTTTTTAGACACTTTTCTCGGTATTCGTAGACGTTTTTCAGGTAGGTATGGTATAGTAATTTGGCCTTATTTGATAGTCAAGCCTTAAGGGAAGAGTTTGCACCATACATTATTAACAAATCCTACCTATGATTATCCATGCAATACGCCTTGCATCGACGAAAAAGCTAGCCTTAAAAATCCAGCAAAGATCCAAGAAAGAACTCTATCCCGATTTCCTTACCCTAAGGAACTCATTTTTCTATCAAGTATAAAAAATAAGTACCAAATCTTAGAAAGGCGTCACATATACACAGTCTCGACCGTTACTCAACAGCAGACTCTATAGTTACATTAAATCCTCTCTCAGTTCGAAATTCTCATACAATTAAACGTTCTACTACCTGGCAGTGGCCGCATTGGCACATTCAGTTGGCTACTACCTCTTCTACGGTGGTAATCGTCAGCGAGCGACGACATGCGCGCATCCCGCGCATGCGTTACGTCGCTTCATTAATTTCGGCGCACACACACTCGCGCGCACTCTACCAGTGAATTAGGTCGAGCATTGCTCTACTTGCGCGCAACTAGAACTCGACCTCTCATTTACTCGATGGATAGATTTTCATGTTTGCTTGTCTTCGCTGAGAGATTGGATATTGAGTCGGTTATGCACTTGACTAGAGTGTTCCAGATTAATTTGAGTCTTCATAAACTGTTCTTGGTTTCATCCGATACAAGCATACTCATGATGAACAATTCCTAACAATTCCTTGGACCACAAAGATTTTTGCATTTTTATTTTACAAAATTGCATTCAGGTAAAATGGTTGTATATTCAGGTATTAGAAGTTTATGCAAACAAATAAAATACTTTGTATTTTTTGCCTTCTTTTATTATTCTTAAAAAAACAATTTATTATGAAAGTACACACTAACCGTTCTAATATAAATTCAAACATAAATAAATATACATAAATAATCGATTCGAGTTAATTCATGTAGAACACTCTGTTTATCAAACACCGTGACGTCACTATGCACACGTGTACAATACTGTACAGTGTAGTGTCTGGATGCGCATGCGCAGGAGCGGCGGGACACAGCCACATACAGGACGTTTCGTCACCCATCACTCGTCAATCACTCCATTGTTTGCTCTCATAGGGATTCATTAGTCGAGTGCGCGAGTGTACTGGATCCAGTCAAATTATAAACATCGACTTCAAAAATGTGATGTGAATTTGAACCGACTCTAATTATGTGGATTTCTGTGAGACGCGTATGTATTTTTACATTATAATTAATTAGCTATACGTTTTTAAATGCGCTCCATTATAGTGTATTTTTCTAACTTGTTTTTATGCAAATAGAGGAATTTTATTTATCTTAATATATTTTCGACAATATACCTACCTACTGTGCATTGTCTTCATTGTAGTTAATTCCTAATTAATTATAATTTAGTTTTTTTTATGTTTAGTAATATAATTGTATTGAGGCTCTAAGACAAATGTTGTAAGCACTTATGTAGTATTCGTACCAAATATAAAATAAGCAAAACATTTAGGTAGGTACTTATAAATTAATCGCGCTTAATTAAAAATATTTTAGAAATAATTACCGCCTAATTGATTAAGTAATATATTCGTTCCTTCATATTTTTGTAGCAGAAATGTAATTTAGTTAAGTAATTTTTTCCGCATCCTTATTACAACTATTTTTGCAATTTAATATAAGTTAATTAATTTAAACTAACTGCTCAGCTACGCCACTGAACAAAGGTTATCTCCCTGTTTTAAACAGGTTAGCAGTATTTTTTTAAGTAAACTTAATTTTCTATCCTTTGATCAAATTTTCGACGGCCTCCGTGGTGCAGTGGTTAAGGTGGTCGCCACGTCGCCACAAATAGTTGTTTCGGGTCGGGTTGTACTTTGCATCCGTTTTTTGTGTTGTGTTTGTAAAAGTTCCCGCGACACAAGAGCAAATCTTAGTGCGGAAGTTGTATTTTTAAACAAAAAAAAGGAAGAAGTAATTGTATTAAAAATTAATAAAGCAATTTAGCTATGCTAGCAACAGTAGCAACTCACAGTTATTTTCAGTAAGATTTTTATTACTTCTTCAGGTGATATTTTAAATTGACCACGCATTTTGAAATCGCAGAGCCAAAGAACTTATTTTTAATTTAATTGCGTAACAATATTTCAGTATAATAATAGCAAAGTCTCACATTATAATTATGTGCATAAACGTTAATTAAGGTCACCACTCGTCATCGGACAAACCAGTTAGAATTGAGAGATGTACAAAAACAGTTAGTCGCATTATCATAATTGTATGAGCTGGCGAGTTTTGGTGCGCATGCGCAGACATCCTTCAGTACACTCGGATGAGACAATACATGCACTTGATTGATCGAACCATCGCAATTTTTATAACAACGATAATGTAATTATATATATTTATATATATTTGGACCTTTCCAATAGGATGGAAGGAGGAATTTGACTATGGTATCGTAAATTGAGAATCTGCATTAAATTTTTGTCATATATTTAATGATGAAAACCTGAAAGATGCTTTTCTGGATGTGCGAAAGGTTTTTTGGAAACCACTGGTTATTGCCAAAACTGCACTTGATTATTTTCAACAGAATATTTAATTCGTGACTCTTTTTAATGCCGAATCATACAGATTGTTATTACTTATTTTATTACCGTGACTATTTTGGAGTTAAAAAAAGATGTCTTAAGATCTAAACTGTAGGACAGTAGGTAGTTCAGGAAGACATACCTGGGTGTGAGATTTCCGAATATGATGTTGAAAAATGATAAGGAAGGCTTCCACCATCAGGAATACCACCACCCACATAGGATTAAAAAATGGAAACTAAAGTAGTGTAGCTGCTTAATATTGCATTTTAATTTCTTTCAAATCGTTCAATGAATCAGCCGCTTTTCAGCAGACTAAAAAAATACTAGATATTTTTAATCAGTATTAATTCTGGCTACACAATAATATCTATACTTAATAATAATAATAATAATATCTATTATCAAAGGATATCCGATCAACAAAGAGTTATAATAAACAACAGAATGATATCCGCCACTAGAGTTCAACAAATAAGAAGGGAGGTAGAAACACAGTTACAAATATCTCGTACAAACTCACATAACCTTTCACCCAATCACTCACAAAATCACTCACTAAATCTTTCATCGAACCACTCACCAAGTAACACTCAACAGTCACTGACACACACACTAGATTCAAACTCACACGAAAACACTCCTACAAACAATGAAACTCCACAAAGGCATACTCATGTATCTACCACGAATGTAATTGAAAGCAACAAAATTGATCAAGAGTTCCATACCGCATTTCATAAATTTAAAGACACCGACCCTACATCAAGACCATACTTGCCGAAACAGAGACCATCGAGAAAACTAGCTTTAATAGTTGAACACCTAAACAAAAACATACTACCAACCGTTTTAACTTTAGATCAGGATTTTACTACACTACAAACAACCATATATGTAGCAGCGTATACAGCAATCAAATGTAACGGAGGTAAATTAGAATTCGAGAGTACAAATGTACAGACACAAAACTTCAAACCTTCTTGGCAAAGGAGATTAGAAGGCAAGATAGACAGATTTCGGTCAGAAATAGGACATTTAACACAATTCATCCAAGGTAACAGAAGTTTAACTATTTTGAGAACAGTAGAATCAATAAAAAGCAAATACCAGACACACGCACAATACGAAAACAATAACACGGAACTAGAACACTTTTTAGATACACTAAAACAAAAATTAAACGCAGCTTCCAGCAGACTGAAAAGATATTTAGCTTGCTCGGCTAGAAAGAAACAAAACACACAATTTTCTAATAATGAAAGGTTTTTCTACCGAGAATTATCACGAACACATGCAAACACTACCACACAGGAACAAAACACACCAACACCCGAAATTCTAAGACAATATTGGGCTAATATCTGGGAGACCCCTCTTGAGCACAACGCAGATGCCGAATGGATACACACCGTGAATGAAACCACCAGCCACATACCTGATATGCAATTCGAACACATTCCCATAGATACATTTATAAATATTGTAAGACGTACACATAACTGGAAGGCACCTGGCACAGACAACATCCACAATTACTGGTATAAAAAGTTAACATGCACTCACCCATACTTACACAATCATATCAACACATTCATACAATCACCACACAAAATGCCTCAGTACATAACACACGGTATCACATACATGCTGCCAAAAGACAATAACACGGAAGACCCTGCTAAGTACAGACCCATCACATGCCTCCAGACCATATACAAGATTCTTACAGCATGTTTAAGCGAACTTATATACAATCACTTAACTAGTCACGAAATCCTTGCTGAACAGCAAAAAGGTTGTAGAAAGAATAGTCAGGGATGCAAAGAGCAACTGATTATTGACTCTGCCACAATAAACCTAGCATACACTAATAAATTAAATATCCACACTATGTTCATAGATTACCGTAAAGCCTTCGACTCAGTACCGCATAGCTGGTTACTAGAAACACTCCGACTCTACAGAATTAACCCCACCATCATTTCATTTCTAAAGTCATCTATGCAAAATTGGCAAACCACCCTCAAGCTGAAACAGCACTCCCCACCATCTGCTATTGAACCTATACGTATTCTCCGCGGTATATACCAAGGAGATGCACTAAGTCCACTATGGTTCTGTCTAGCATTAAACCCGCTATCTCATTTACTCAACAATAGCAGTTTAGGATACAAATTAAATATTACCGGGCCTCAATATATGCTATCACACCTGTTTTATATGGACGATATCAAACTTTTTGCCAATAATAAAAACGATCTATTTCATTTAGCTGATCTCACACAAAAATTCTCAACAGACATCTGTATGGAGTTTGGAGTTGATAAGTGCAGAATATTGTCAATCAACAAAGGCAGACTAGAAACTAATAGTTACAGCCTCCAAAATGGGGAGGATATAGAAGCCATGGATGAATATTCTACATACAAATATTTAGGTTTTAAACAAGCACGTAAAATCCAACATAAAGAAACAAAACAAGAACTCATAAAAAAATTTAAACATCGCATAAACTCTGTCTTAAAAACGCATTTACATTCCAAAAACATTATTAAAGCCATAAACACATTCGCCATCCCGGTCCTTACTTACTCATTTGGTATCATAAACTGGTCACAGACGGATTTAATTTTCTTACAGCGAATCATAAACACTCACATGACCAAACACAGAAAACACCATCCAAAATCATCCATAGAACGACTCACACTGCCACGCAAAGAAGGAGGAAGAGGACTTATAGACATACAAAATCTACATAACAAACAAATCACAACACTCAGAACATACTTTCACAATAAATCACAACATTCATATCTACACAAACACGTCACAGACATTGATAAAAAACTCACACCACTTAACTTACAGGACAAAAACACACAACCCAACGAGAAACTTAACACTTTAGAGCAAAAATTAACAAAGTGGGCAGGAAAGTCGCTTCACGGGAGACACCGAACCGATCTTAGCCAAAACTACGTCGATAAAGAAAAGTCGAACGAATGGCTTAAGAGAGGGGAACTGTTTCCCGAGACTGAGGGCTTCATCTTGGCTATACAGGATCAGGTTATTTTAACGAGGAACTACAGGAAATTCATAATTAAAGATCCAAACCAAACCACAGATTTATGTAGACATTGTAACTCCGCCTCAGAAACAATACAGCACATAACAGGCGCCTGCAAATCCCTCGTTCAGTCCGACTACAAACACCGCCATGACCAAGTCGCTGCAATAGTCCACCAACATCTAGCCCACATGTACAAATTTATTCCGCAAAAAGTCCCTTACTACAAATACAAGCCTAATACCATACTAGAGAACCAAACCTGCAAACTCTACTGGGACAGAACGATAATCACCGACAAAACAATACATTATAACAGGCCAGACATCACATTACACGACAAAACTACTAACACTATTTACATAATAGATATAGCAGTCCCCAATACTCACAACATCCAGTCTACAATATCCGACAAGTTGTCAAAATATCAGGATCTTGCAATCGAGTTGAAAACGCAATGGCGAGCAGAAACAGTCCACATAGTCCCTATAGTCCTATCATCAACTGGAATCATACCAAAAACCCTTACGCAAAGCCTTGATATCCTCCACATGCCCACACACTCTCTACACTTATTACAAAAAGCCACTATCCTCAACACCTGCCGCATTACACGCAAATTTCTC
Organism: Anticarsia gemmatalis; assembly: GCF_050436995.1. Classification (NCBI taxonomy): domain Eukaryota; kingdom Metazoa; phylum Arthropoda; class Insecta; order Lepidoptera; family Erebidae; genus Anticarsia; species Anticarsia gemmatalis. Next base: position 11,109,037 of record NC_134764.1, on the reverse strand, counting down.
ACATCATCATCTATTTCATCATCTTTATTTTCAATTTAACGCGCCGCGCTTGGCTTAGGCCCGCGTGGTGTGTAGTTCATCCCTCCAAAAGAGGGAGATATAAAATGTTTTTCAATAATAATAATACTCTATGGCACGACATCATGACATATGTCAAAAAATATTTCTGCATATTTTAAATTACAATATTTTAAATTTTACAAATATTATCTACAAAATTCATCAACAAAAATGTATATCTATATTTCAATACGTGAAGCCAAAACTTTTGGACCCCAGTTTACAAAAAAAAACGTTGTTAAATGTATGTTGAACGTTATGTCAATCTAAAATGCCATATAACCTAAGAGTGAGATCAAGTGCACATCCTCCACCTCCGGACTCGTCGCATAGCTCCGCCTCGCAGCCATCGCAATCTGCAGCAGCACCACTCGTTGAGGTTGTTGAGGCGTCGAGCTCGACTTCAAGCGACGAGTACTACTCGCCACCATCGTCGCCACCACCTGTACGACGGGGACGAGGCCGGCCGCCAGCATGCCTGGGATCCCGTGGCCCACCGGCTACGAACAGGATCCTCGCTACCGGCGGTAGTGTGCAGCGCATGAAATGGACATCAAAGTTAAATGAGAATGTCATGCGCGCATACTTTGCGGCTACAGAGGGAGGAGCCAACCTCACGGCGTACCGTAGTCGAATCCTATCTCTGTTTCAGGAGCTTGAACCAGCTGTCAACGTATCTGTTCAGCGGCTATCGGATCAAGTGCGTGCCATCCAGCGATGCCACCTGCTTGATGACGCGACACTTGAGAGACTACGTTCTGACTCATTGAGGAGCTGTGTTAACCCGACCTCATCGCAGACAGTCACGCCTACCGCGACTGCTCTGGCACCTACATTGGTCCCGGTGTATTCCGGCCCTACTGATGAGGACGTAGGTGAAGCGGTATCCTCTGTGAGTACCCAGTGTAATAGTCAATTGAGGAGTGCTCTGGAAGATGCGATTCGGGAGTATCGAAACACACCTCCACATAATAGACCGCGTTTACCTCGTTTGCCCACCCACAGGAAAAACATCTCGCTAGTCGTTGCCATGGATATGCTGCTAGCCGACTATATCTGTACCTGTAACGATTTGATTGATGTGCATTCAATTCTGTACTGTGCGGCCAATGCAGTATGTCGCATCGCTGGTGTTAAATTCCAACAAGACACAGCGGTGCGACCGAAGCCAGCCGTACCGGCTTGGCAGTACAGAATTGAACGACGTATTGCTGATGCCAGGGTGACGATTGGCAAACTTATCTGCTTCAGGTCGGGCAATATGCGCCCGAGAGTTATGCGCTTTGTGCGTCGAGCATTCATGGGGACTGATATAAGTCCCCAAGACTACCATGCCCGGATCACAGAGCGCATCGACTTTCTGAAGCAGAAGGTTTACGCGTGGGCAAACCGCATTAAGAGGTACAAAAAGCGTGTAGCGAGATATACCCAGAATCGCATGTTCCAGAGTGATCAAAAGTGGATATACAGAGACTGGGAGCGATCCGATCAAAGTGTGGGCAACATAGGCCTACCGGATGCTGATTCTACGAACACATTCTGGCGTAGTATTTGGTCGGTACCGGTTGACCACACTGAGGGTGTCTGGATGCGGGAGGTTGAGCGTGCATGTGAGCCCGTAGAAAGAATGCCGGCTATAAATATTGAGACCGAAGATGTAGCCAACGCAGTCCGTTCGCTGGCCAATTGGAAATCTCCTGGACCGGACGGACTGCATAACTTTTGGTTAAAATGGCTGCGTAGTTCGCATGCACGCTTAGCTTCCCTATTCCAGTCATCTGTGGAATCTGGATCGCTACCATCTTTTTTAACTAACGGTATCACCCACTTGCTCTATAAGTCAGGTAATGCCACGGATCCCAAAAATTATCGGCCCATCACGTGTTTACCCACGTTATATAAATTACTCACATCTATTCTGAGAGGAAAACTAAATGAACATATAACTGCAAATAACATCATGGCTATCTCTCAGAATGGATGTAGGAATGGGGCCCGTGGCACTAAAGAGCTACTCCTCATTGATACGGCCATTTGCCAGCAGGTTCGCCGGAACCGTAGGAGTCTGTCTACATGCTGGATAGATTACAAGAAGGCCTATGACTCTGTGCCCCATTCATGGCTGCTGAGGGTGTTGGAGTTGTATAAAGTAGATGCAACTCTATGCGCCTTCTTGAGATCATGCATGGGCCAATGGACGACTGGCCTTCGCTATCCAGGGTGTGGGCGGGTTCTCGGTGACGGCGAGTTGTTAAGGATAGAGCGAGGCATCTTTCAGGGTGACAGTCTGAGTCCCTTGTGGTTTTGCCTGGCACTGAACCCTCTCAGTACTTTACTGGGGATTTCAGGCCAAGGTTATAGGTTGCGAAGAGATGGTCAAGTCATATCTCACCTGTTCTACATGGATGACCTCAAGTTGTTTGCTTCATCCGAACCGCATATGGTGGAATTGCTGAAGGTGACTGAAGTTTTCAGTAATTCCATCAGAATGGAGTTTGGTGTAGAAAAGTGTGCGGTCATGCATGTAAAACAGGGGAGGGTGGTGACATCCGAGGGTTTACAACTCTCGGATCACACTACTCTCAGACCGCTCCTAGCCACCGACACCTACAAATACTTGGGTATGTCACAGGCGTTAGGCATCGATGAGGTGGGAATGAAACGATCGTTGCGGGAACGTTTCTTTGGCCGCTTGAGAAAAGTACTTAATAGTCTTTTGTCGGGTGGTAACAAGGTTCGTGCCTTTAACGGTTGGGTCATTCCACTTCTGATGTACTCCTTTGGCATACTCAAGTGGACTCAGACCTAGCTGGACGCCCTGGATAGGAGAGTCCGGTCACTGCTGACCTCATATCGGATGCATCACCCGCGATCATCAGTGATGAGACTGTACATTCCGCGGAAGTGTGGGGGTCGAGGCTTTTTGAATGCCAAAACCCTCCACAACCGCGAGGTGTGCAGTCTTCGAGATTATTTTCTCAGCACTGACGTGGGGTTGCACCGAGATGTGGTTGCAGTTGATAAAGGACTCACTCCTCTGTCCTTGGCTAACGAGAACTGGCGACGGCCTGTGGTGATGGACGTTGGGGACCGCGTGGATGTGTGGCGGAGCAAGGAGCTGCACGGCAGGTACTATCGGGCCCTTCACGGACCCGATGTCGACCTGCTGGCGTCGGTGGCCTGGTTACGCTTCGGTGATCTCTTTGGAGAAACCGAGGGGTTTGTCTGCGCAATTGCTGACGAAGTTGTCAAGACGAACAACTACCGGAAATATATTATGAAGGACGGCACAATTGACGTGTGCCGGGCTTGTCATCAACCTGGCGAGTCCCTCAGACATATAGTTTCCGGCTGTTCGCGTCTTGCCAATGGAGAGTACTTGCACAGACACAACCAAGTAGCCAGGATCATCCACCAGCAGCTTGCTCTGAAGCATAATCTTGTGGTCACCGAGGTCCCTTACTACAGGTATGTTCCGGAGCCGGTTCTTGAAAATGGCTCAATCACCATGTACTGGGATCGGTCTATAATCACGGATCGCACTATAATTGCGAACAAACCCGATATAGTGGTTGTAGACCGATCAGAGCGTGTCGCAGTAATCGTCGACATCACTGTTCCGCATGACGAGAATCTCGTGAAGGCCGAAAAAGATAAAGAAGTTAAATATTTGGATCTGGCTCATGAGATTGTCGACATGTGGGATGTGGATTCCGCGATTATTGTCCCTATAGTCGTGTCAGTTAACGGACTTATAGCTAAGAGTCTCGACCAACATCTCCGGAGGCTTGCGTTGGGCAGCTGGGTCAAGGGCCTGATGCAGAAGGCGGTTCTTCTCGGCACGGCACGAATCGTTAGGAGGTTCCTCGCCCTGGAGTCCTAACCGCCGGTACTTTGGACCCTGTTCCCGATACCGGTGGCCACCTAATTTTTATATTTTTAAATATGTTTTTTTATATTTTTCTTTTATATTGAAAATATATTTAAAAATGTAATAGTTAAGAAAATAAACAAATAAAGAGCATAATAATATAATAAAGCTGAAGAGTTTGTTTGTTTGTTTGATTGTTTGTTTGTTTGTTTGTTTGTTTGAACGCGCTAATCTCAGGAACTACTGGTCCGATTTGAAAAATTCTTTCAGTGTTAGATAGCCCACTTATCGAGGAAGGCTATAGGCTATATAACATCACGCTACGGTCAGTAGGAGCGGAGTAGCAACGAAAAATGTTACAAAAACGGGGACAATTTTGACCCATTCTCTTAGGTGACGCAAGCGAAGTTGCGCGGGTCAGCTAGTCTATAATATTACTGCTACATATTTTGGTCCTTCCTCTGTTTCTCCAATTTAAATATTGCAAATCGCTACTTGTTTAATGCTAATTATGCTGTCGCTACACAGAGCTCGCTGACATTAGTACTTTCCAATACTTTGACCGTGACATATACTCAAATACACTGAGTCGCAGCTCTTAGGATTATTTCAGACTTTATTCAGATTAGATTGCTTTTATTATCTCGTGGGCATTTATGACTCAATCTTATAGTGGACAGTGCAAGGTTTTATCATAAAGTAACTAATTGAACTATCTAAATTCTTCAGTTTCGCTTTGATCTAGAAGGCTTTTTGTTTTTTACACCTTAGTGTATAATTTTTTCACGCTTTACTAGCGCACAACCCTAGACTTACGATGTATGTAACATCTTGTGTCTAGGGTTTAAAACCGAAAAGTTTTTCTTAGTACAACAAATTTTTCCTCTGGTCTTTGCTACTTAGAACAAGTTTAAAGGGGACAAACGGTAAAAATACCACCGAAATTTCCGTGGGAGCTTCTGGATCGTTGTCTTTCACTTTTTTGCTTTACATCAAATACCAGAACAGTATGTATGTATTTGTGGTCAAAATGTGACGTTCTGTTTATGTTTGTCATTAGCCTTCAAGCGGTCAGTGGCTTCCGCTATAAAAACATTACTACTATCTAGTATCTACCATGTAAATTATATGTACAATTTCACGAACGAATTTTAAGACCAAGAAGTTTAATTTGAAGCCAGTGAAGTGATATCTTTGGTTTATTCCCATCTGCCACCCCTGAGCTTGCCACCAGGGTGGTAGATGGGAATAAACCATATCTTTTAGCTTAGAAATCACTTTCTTAGACAACTTGTGGTACGCTATAGAAGAATATTTTAGTCAGCAGTCGGGCATTAGGATGTTATTAGCATATTTTTCTAAAGTGGTGCACAAATGTAAGTGAGCTGGATAAATGGCCGCTGCTTCCTGTCGATAGCGCGCAGATTGCGGCGACATTGTCGCGCGCCGCGGCGCCGCCCACCGACCTTGTCGCCAAGTTTTTGTGCAAGTAGTGCACGCTGCACGCCGAGAGAGCGCGACTTGGCGAATTCCGGTGACAGCTATTCATAGATGTTAACTTTTGTTTAAAGGCCTTATTTGTATTCCCCTGGTGGATGTGTTTAGACTAAATAGGGGACAAGATTATTTTGACCTGTAGGAAAAAATCCAGGATTAAGAATTGAAGATCTTGGTAATGCCTATAAGATAGTAGGGTCTCAAGGTGTCTATTCAGCAGCTTTTGAATAATTACTACTACGTTGGCTGTTCATGTTATGAAGAAGGGGCCAGGGGCTGGTGTTATAACGACTCGGACTCGCTCCAACAGATTACCGCTATCAAGTAACGACAAAAACCAATTTTAATCATTATCTAACGGTAAGGTCGAGTGTCGCCGGCGCCTCGGCTCCAAGTTGTACAATAAGTGGATGCGCCTCGGGCACTGGATTGCGCCCAGCTCGCCATCCGCTGCGGGCGCTGCGGATGCGCCGCGGTGCAGGCGCGGGGCGCTCGGGCGCGGAGGAGGGCGGAGGGGGCGCGGCGCGGCGGGGGGCGGTCAAGGCCGCAGGCGCACGCGGCGCGGCGCCGGCTCCGTCAGTTCGGCCCGCGGTCCCCCGGCGCTCGCTCGTGTGTCAGTGTCTCCCAGTGGTGTCAGTGTGTGTGTTGTACAGTTAGCGCAGCAGCAGGTCGTCGACCGCGCGAGTATGAGCGCGCGCCTCCCTCGGCCGCCGCTCCACTCCCGCACTCTTCTGTGACGCGAAACTACAAGGTGAGCTCCCGAGCGAGCGCTTCCTACCCCCGCCGGCCCGGAGGGACCGGTGCAGCCCGCGCCCGTCGCGATGCTAGCCGGCCGCGACTTACTTCCACGACGCTCCCAGACCGTAGAGTACCTCTGTAGACGCGACTCCACCGCGATCACGGACTGAACTGTACACAAACCGCCAGTCACGGTTACGTTGAAGGTTGGTACGCAATAGACACGCGCTCAAACTGATTGACATCGTGTAAGGTCTCTAATTGTGTTGATAGAACAATCTAATTATCTTCGCACGCCGCACAATGCAGCTGGGATGTTGAGCTGCTCGCTGTGCTCATTACACTTGTGATATGCTCCATCACTCATAAAATATACAATCGTAGGTAAATGTACAAATGTCAAATATGCATACTTTGCAACAGAAACAACTTTTCAAAACCAACTCTCACCACCTGGATCGCCTGAGCTCTTTGTTCTACAGACAGTCGGAAGTGTGGTATCAGAGTGACCGCTGCAAAGTAAACTGAGTTCTCATAATAATTGATCAAACACTCCCACAACTACGTCTATATCTATTTCATATTTACTGGTTTCTATAACGGTGGAGGCAAATGCTGTTACCTGAGCTTTATTTGGTTCACTCTCGAATTCCTTTGGTACGAGCGTCACAGCACTCACAACACTCGCACAGACACTGATAAGCATCGCTTCACCGTCGCACGCTAAACAATATACAATTTATCTTTTAATAGCTCAGTGCATGGAAACTTGCAATCTAAAGCTTCCATGACTCACTGTGGTTTCTTGAAGGCATCGCGGCGAACTGTCTCGTCACTCAGAGTAATACATCTCTTTAGTTCCGGGGATCTGTTTTGAATCATTATCTAAGATCATGGGTATTTTTATCTTGTTTTCTTATAAGTCATTTATTTTTTCACCTTTACACTGAGTCATGTTTTATAAAAGGTTTAGTTCTGCTGTGATTTGATCAGATTGTGACTGCCGTAATGTGTGTTAGTTTGAGATAGGCTTTATCTGTCAGCTGATATGTCGTCGCTGACCCTACTTAATGATCATAGGTTGTTTATATTATTGATATCCAGTAATTTTAATCAATAATTATCAGTTTAACAGCTTATGATAACCTACCTGCTTAACAAAGTGATGTGTGTGTTACTGTCAAAATCCCTTCCGATAATCTATCTGATACTTATCCAGAAGTGATAGAACGGCTTTTAAAGTATTGAGAAGTCTTCATTAATGGTACCTATAAACATTTCTTGCAATTTCTTACATTGTTGTAATAAAGTTTTCTTCGAAACTGTTTGATGTTGTGTTTGACTCTTTCATTGAAGTCGGAGTCGATAAGTCTTAGCAACATTTATCGGAAATTAATAAGTCGGTGTAAAACTTTTTAAGTCGGTTTACAAATTTTTCGACGATGGCAGTATTGAATAGTTACTGTTTGTTTGAATTTGTTTTAGAACTATAATGAGTTTGACAATGTTTGAATCATAAGAAATCAAAGCGAAATTAAAGCCACCACAATGCATAGCGATGCACACATTAAACGAACACAAAAAAAAATCTAAATTGGTCATAAAATGCAGACGTAGAAATTTCTAGAAATACTTACATAATGTAGCAATAAAGTGATCATAAATTGTACATAAAGCGTATATGGAAATAGCACACATCCGGGATGCAGAGATTCAACGATGTCGACGTTGCAGCGCTGAGCGGCGAGCGTGGGGCACAACTTCTCGGCTCGTTTGAAAGTTGTAGTGATGCAACAGTGTCACGACCGTTTGGCACATATTCCGCACATCTCTCTTAGTTATACCTATACGTAACTCTCAGCATATTTTCGGTAGTATTTTCGGTTGTCCTCTATAAAGTACTTTAGTGTTTCGTTTGTCCTCTGACGAATTAACACGTAGTGTCGAAATATTTGTTTATGCCTAAGCATGAATAGTCAATCAGTGAAGGTTTTGGTTTCTGGATTGTAAAAAGTCCAACAAGATATAAAGGAAACTGTTTGGAAACTAAGAAAATATAACCCCATATAATTAACAATGTTTAAAATATAAAAAAAGTTTTTATATCTTGATACAAATTATTTTGTATTTCAAAAAGACTTTTAAAACTGAAGAATAAGAAATCAAAGCGTGTGATTTTCAATTTGAATTAAAGCAGATATAACAAGTAAAATAAACAGAAACGCATCGTTCCCACAACTCGTTCCCATCACTTTAAAAAGAGGTTTCGTGTTCCTTAAGTGGTCATTATACTCCCTCGGGTTTAGTATTATTTACTTCTGCTCAATTGATGAGAAACGCTCAGAACCAGTTACGCTCGCTCTCTGTAAACAATCTGTGGGTTAAGCTAGTCCAATATTCTTTTGAAGCGTGGCCACTAATTAGTATTTCAATTCAGCATCTCCACTCTTTATTGACCAAAGGGCTCACTCTGAGAAATCAAGACAAATGTTGTCCAAGACAGGCATTACGATTTAGCGCCCAACCTGGTGGTGCCTGGTGGCTGAAACTGTTTCTATCGTTGATTATAAACAAACCCTGCGTAAGACCAAAGACTAAGAACTGACTGAAGTTATCGACCGTTAACCTGAGTTAGAAATACAGCAATTGGTGTTAAGGTTTCTATTAAAAAAACCGTTCTAAGAGATAAATATTGAAAAAATAAGCAGTTACGAAGAATAGAACGACTATCAAGATGTGAGAACAATGCTACATTCGCCGAGCCAACAGCGTGACCGGTTTGAGCAACCATACAACTTGTAATTAACAGGCAAACCCCTTTGAACCTCAGAGAAGTGATAAACTTGGTCACGGCTGTCATCTTCAAATTATACCTTGAAGAAATTAGGAACAAAGTACAGTGGAGTATTTGTTTAGTCTTATTATAGCTACTTAAAGTAAAGATGAAAGAATATTTGTTACTTTATCTTTTAAAAACTACTAGGTAAATTGATTCGGATAGCACATGGCACATAAACAGATTATGTCCAAGATTAATACATAATATAATTTTACCCCTAGGAATACGGAGACACTTTAATAAAAAATAATATTCCCTCACTTTATCAATATAATCGTGGGCTTATCGGTAATTAATTAAACGGGCTTTAAGTGTTTTATTGATTTAGAAATGTCAAGTGTGACGTAATAGCAGAGAGGCCGTGTCCATTGCCATGGTCAATACTTGCCCAATACCATCAAGTTTTTACACTAAACCAATGTTTGTCAGATATACAAAGATTTGTTATTTGAAAAAAAAAATGCTTGTAAAAGTCTTACAATAATCATTAATCGTCGAAATAGAATTAATCAATGGTAATTTTTTGTATCCTTATATTATTATGTGTTATAGAAATTAATAAAGAAATAGAGGACTAGTCATTGAAAATCTTAAGCAATTTAGCGTTCAGTTACTTTTCATGAAAAGCGTAAAGAAGTAGTGCAAAAAATCACTTCGAAGAATCATGACAAAGTCCGTACAGTTTCTACAAATATGAATTTCATGAGAACAGTTGCCGCGACAGTAATTCCGACAAACTGTTCTAGATAATTCGACATTGACGTTCGTGTTACTGATTCATACAACAAAGGATATTTCAGTCGTATTTTAATTCAAAGCATTCACACGTATAATTGATTTTAATATAACATTGCATGAGTGAGTCACCCTGAGGAAGGGTCCGAAAACACTTCCTTGAGGTACCCTTGAAACAAGTACTCATAAATATAACAAGAAATAAGATATCGCAATATTGTAATAATAAAAATATTCTGCTCTAAGTACAATTTCAAGAGGTTATTTGATTATCTGACGAAGATGGTAAGATGTGGATAGACGATACAACAAATGCTGTCAAAAGCATCCGTTGTTGTTACTACAAAAAAAGTGTGAAGGATGTGGTCATTCGGGAATCCCGACTACCTGCAGGTACACTCCCTTTATCCTCACATGTTTCTACAAAACATATCTACGTCAGTATTAAGCGTCATTCATAAATTTATAAAAGGTTAACATGATACGGAAAATATTAAATTGGAGAAGTTCATTATTTTTTATTCGTAATGATTTTCATAATGACATTAAGAGCCAGTTTCATATCTTAAGAATAAGTTTCAGATAACCTATTTGCTAGATAAAGTGACAGCAAACGAACAACCTGCAAAATTCCGTTTGATAACATATCTCATACGTATCCGAAAATAATCCTTAATCGTGTATGTAAAGAACAACCACAGCTGAACCAACAATTTTTGTGCATTATATGAAAATCGAACTCGAGAACCATGCGCTCCATAATGTAAAACAACTCATCGCTTCAAACATTGTCAAATGGTGATGCTATATTACATAAATATTACTTCAAAAATGTGACAGCAGTTACGTAGTCGTATACAATAAACATGTCGTGTGTATATCAGGAACAGGTAGTGCATCGGTGAGCGCGGTGAAATGCAGCGGTTTCTCCGGCCGGCCGGGAGCGCGGTGAAACTAACCACCGAACAATGAAACATTCACACGTAATAAATACAATGATTAAATAACATTGTTATGTTTAAGATGAGGCCCTATTTAAGTAACAGATGTTGAATAACGAAACGAAAATTAAGTACTCACTAAAAATCTTGTTACGGCTGTTTTTTGCTTTGCAAGTTATGTTATGTTGCATTTTATATGTTACAGACTAACTGTTATCTGCCAATTCTCTTTCAAAAACGATTTACTCGTTTTTGCTTGGAAGGGTTAGTGTCACACATTTTCACAACTTATTTTTTCTAAAATGTCTATGTTACACTATTACAAACCATCTATGTGCCAATTTTCTTCAAAACGATTTAGTAGTTTTTGTTTTGGTCACAATCATACATACTAACAACATCTACCTTCATTGGATCGTTTATATCCCTGAAAAAGACACAGACAAATTTCACAGCCTCATATTTCAAGCAAAACCCAGTCAAGAGCATAATCTAGTTCAGAATAAACAAAACACAGCTGCACTCCTACGCAAGTACCCTTCATAGATCGTGTGGAGCGCAGACAGTGTAGTGACTGTAGACAGCTGCCCCACATTCAAGCGATAGATTAATAAGCATTGCACAACGCACTGACCTAACTGTCCGCTCTTGAAGTAATGAAAGCATGTTCGAGTTCATAAAGGACATGATACGAATGGCCTGTTGACTAATATTACAAAGCATTTGAACAGAACTGACTGTCTTTGCACGGTCGGTAGTGTATCATGTCGGGTGCGATTTCTCGGTCAGGCAAGATATTATTGCTCTTTTCCGATTGTTATTATAAGGTATATTTTTGAATCCGCACTTAGTCAACGTGGTAGACTCAAGGCCTAATCCCTTCCTCATTACGGGAGGAGACCCTTGCCCAGCGGTGGGACGGGTATGGGTTTAATTTATCGGAGTTTACTCGGAGCTCAGTAACATGTCCAGTAAACGGTAATAGTTTCGCTCCCTATTACATGAGACTAACATTGTTCATTAACAAAAAAATGGGAATCATAGGTATATTTCAAACACCCTACATCTTCGGTTATAAAAGGCGTGATATTATCTATAAGTAGTATGTATGTATTATACATACATATATGTTAAACAGAACAATATCATAGTGTACAGCTCGTCGAAATACCATTGAGAATTGAAAGTACTGAATGTAGATTTCGTCACGATGTTGTTCATGTTACGTATGCAATTATTGGATTGTGGCTTGAGAGTTGTAGCAAATAGACCTTTAGACACTAGTAAGGCTTCATTCATGTCTTTATGCAGTTGCCGAAGGTGATATGTAACAACAAAGTAAGGAAAAAATATCCTTGCATGTTTGACAGGCCAAATCAGATAAAAAATTTCATTCACATTACATTATTTTTGTGTCAGCTTTATTGATGTTTGTTAAGTATAAACGAAACGCTATAAACGAAAGTTTCATGTCCAATGTTCAAAAGTTCTACAGAAGTGAGCTTCAGGATCGCGAGTCTAAGTACTTTACCGGGCAAGTGACAAAACTCCAGGCTACTATTGAAAAATATTTTCCTATAAAAAAAATTAACTTTCCGACCCGGGGGTATACTCAAGACCTCATGATAAACAATCGGAAACACTACAGAGGCAGTCAAATAAGTAAGGATTTTACTGGATAGAGGCCAGTAATATAATATTACTACGTGTCGTCGTTCATTTCAATAACATACCCATTCCGTTAACACTATTTGCACAATTGATCATCACCTGTCAACGAATTTAGTGATAATTGCAACGTTTCTATTTACCTCGCTACTACTTCGCTGACTCCCACATTTGAGGCTACACGCGTTATACTATGGCGTGATTATATGTGTGTAAACAAGAGACTTTTTCATCGTACGATGTTATAATTTGCTGACGTTTTACCTAAAATCATTGATCTTTAGTGTTTAGAAGTAAACAAATAAAAAGCACGTCATATACCATCGCTAAACTATCTTTAGTGTCCTATAAAAGTCATATCTATTTCATCAAAATAATGTAAAATTTCTAACAGCTTAGAATTATACAAAACTCAAAGCACGCTTAATTTTCTTGGGGAAGATGGAGACCAAATAACACCCCTTAACATCACGGCTTTAAGCTTTGGCTTTACTCGATTCACATTTTTTTCAAAAATATCTAAAAGTCCCTCCCTGTAGAAATGCATACTTCTCACATTGTTTACATACTTTTACCCAGTTACTAAAATCCCACAATATTATATTCTACCATCCCTTACGGTGATTCAACTTTCACGAAATCTTTTTTTATAATCCTTCTATAATTCCAATGCATTTCAAGTCTACATTCATATAAAGAAACATCAGTTCCCGCAGTAAAACGTCCTAAAACAATCTTATTATGTGTGTTGCACGTTTGTTACGTCATATTCGCATCTGCCGCATGCAATCACCTTATACGCTTTTATGGCTCAACTTCTGATTCAATAAATATGTAATGATGTTGAGAATAAAACATATTGAAATGATTCGCGCACGACTTTGTACACGACTGCCGACTTCAACCGAGGACAGACTTTCGAGAAGCTTCTATGAAATAAAAGCTTGCCGTATTATCGTATCGTATCTTCGTATCTTATGCCTGTACTCCAACTTGATGTTTTCGCTAAAAATTGAAGCCTATGTTTGGTCCTAAGTCTTCAACCATCTCTATTAGAATTTTCATGAAATTCAGCGCAGTGGTTTAGCCATGATAGCGAAACAGTCTGAGTTACTCGCCCATAGTATTGGTATTTATTTATTATTCTCATCATGAAGTGTAGCTCAAAAGCCTACATTAAAAATAGGGTCAAATCTGCACTGCAATCGATTGGATTCGATCCCAAGACTGCTCAATCACAAAGCATTGAATAAAAATGTTTATAAATAGTAATTTTCAACAGGTCGTTAGTTCCATCCTTTCTTAAATAAATCATGAACCTGCTGATTGATGTGACTGGTTTATTGTCGCAGAGACTCGGAGAGTCGAAACCACAGTTCCTTATTATAAGAAATCAGGTTTACCTCACGCAATATAAACATTAAAAACAAAGTCGCCACTGTGTATCTTTCTCGAGATTCATTTAAAAAATACTGAATGGATTTTTATGTAATTTTTATAACAATAATAGAAAAAATGATTCATTCAAGTTTTTTACTGACAAATAGAAAAACGATGATCTTATTGGTCAGTAAAAAATCAATGGGTTAATTTAACCTTTAGCACAGACATTCCAGGGATGGTTGTCCGGGTTGGTATTTCAGCTGTGACTATGCTTCGGAGCGATTGGAAATCAGTGGGCGATATTGTTTTTTTGAGTTTTCGCCGATAATATGTTTACCCACTTTATATATATATATTTTTTTTTTATCTACACGCATTGTTACTTTATAACTTTTTATTTCTTCACCTTATACTGTTTTGTTTGACACATGACGTTAATGACTGCGTCGAAGGGTTGTTAGTTGTCAAACTGACAGTCCTTTGATTAGTCAAGTTGCGTTCGGAAATGTGTTTTATTGTTTAATATTTTTGCTGTTTTTTTTTTCCATTCTCTTTTGTGTTAGCTGGCGGGTGGTGCAGAGATGCAATTTGCACCGTAGTATTTTGTTTTTTTTATCACTTTTATCTTTATAATTACTATTTAAGGATAATTATTTATTATATATATATATATACTATCATTTATTTAATATTTATACACTATGTCTGACGATGATGCTTCATATGTTTCTGCGAACGACTCTACTACATCCTCGGAAGATAGCTTTTGCTCTACGACAGGCACGCTAGGCGACTTCGTCCGACAGACCTTTGAGCGTTCTGGGATAAATTTATTTAACGTATGTCACATAAATGCGCAAAGCGTGCCTAGCCATTACAATGACCTGCGGGAGGCATTCTGTGATGCTGACGCTCATGCCGTCCTGATTTCGGAGACCTGGCTCAAACCTCACCTTCCTTCAACTTCTTACCCCCTCCCTGGATTCTCTCTCATCCGTAATGATCGGATGGACAGGAGAGGGGGTGGCGTCGCTATCTACCTCAGAAGTGACCTCCCTTATCAAATCGTAGCTTCCTCCTGTCCTAATTACTCCGCTTCCGCCGAATTTCTTTTCTTGGAGGTTTGGGTCAAAGGGGCTAAAATCCTTCTTGGCGTAGAATACTGTCCCCCATCTGTCGACTACTTCTCCAGTATTGAACTAGTGCTGGAATCTTTAGGGTCCGCTTACTCGCATCACATCATCATGGGCGATCTCAACACCGATCTCCTCTCTCCCGGTTCACTCCGTTCCCGTAAACTCCTAGACATCATTAAGTCCGCCAGTCTACATGTTCTACCACTGAATGCCACTCATCACAACACCGAAGGCGATGATACATGGTTGGACCTAATGATTACGTCTGCTCCCACCCTTGCCTCATTTTTTGGTCAATACCCTGCCCCTGGTTTCTCTCATCACGACCTCATTCATTTGTCCTATATCCTCAAACCTCCCAAATCCCGTCCCAAGGTTCTGTACAGACGCTGCTTTGGGCGTATGGACGTAACTAAACTGTGTAGGGACGCTGCGAAAATCGATTGGGAGCAGCTAACGACAGCCCACACAATCGATGACAAGTTAGGCATTTTTTACAAAGCTGTTATTGGGCTGTTTGACGTCCATGCGCCCGTCAGAAAAGTGAAACTCATGCTACCGCCTGCTCCCTGGATGACTGAAGGTGTTCGTATGGCCATGAGGCGTAGGGATAGGGCATTCGCAAAGTTCCGCAGAGACCGCTGTGACGACAATTGGGTTCGGTTCAAAGTTGCAAGGAACAGATGCAATCAGATGGTACGCAATGCTAAACGCCGACACATTCTCAGTAATCTATCTTCTTCTTCCCCTGCTGATATCTGGAAGTTCCTTGGGACTCTAGGTATCGGCAAACACCGTAGTAACGATCCACAGTGCACGGTTGGTTTGGATGTCATCAATACCCACTTCATTTCCTCTGTACCTTTGGATCACCAAACCAAATGCAACACCGTTCGTGCCCTGATGAATTTACCTCGACTCAATTTCGAATCCTTTTATTTTGCTCCAGTTACACCGGAAGATATTAAGAAGATTATCCTGTCAATTAAGTCCAATGCAGTGGGCGCCGATGGCGTTAGTCGTCATATGGTCGTCTCTGTCTTGGATCATCTGCTCCCCGCCATTTCCCATATCATAAATTTCTCCCTTACCTCTGGTACTTTTCCTTCTCTGTGGCGCAAAGCCTACATTATACCGTTACCAAAAATTCCTAATCCCTCAAGTCCAGCTCACTTCCGCCCCATATCGATTCTCCCTTTCCTCTCCAAAGTGCTTGAGGCCTGTGTACACAAGCAACTAACACAGTTTGTGCTTAATAACAACCTCCTTGACCCACTTCAATCTGGGTTCAGACCAGGTCATAGCACTACTTCCGCCCTCCTAAAAGTGACTGGCGATATTAGGGCAGGCATGGAGGATACTAAAGTCACCGTGGTGGCTTTGGTTGATTTCTCGAACGCCTTTAATACCGTCAGTCATGATATCCTTCTCGCCATCCTTTCCCATCTTAACATATCTTCCGGTGCGCTGGATTGGTTTTCCTCGTATCTTCAAGGACGCCAACAGTCGGTTCACATCGGTGAATCTTCATCGAGCTGGCGTGAACTCGACACTGGCGTCCCACAAGGCGGCCTCCTCTCTCCACTATTGTTTTCAATTTTCATTAATCTTGTGACTAAAAACCTTCAGGGAGCGTATCATCTGTATGCGGACGACTTGCAACTCTACTCGCAAGGAACAGTGGATTCTATAGCCTCAGTTGTCGCCACGTTAAATAACGACCTCGAGCATGTCAAGTGTTGGTCGATGAAATTCGGCTTGGCTGTTAATCCTACCAAATGCCAGGCTATAGTTGTAGGAAGTAATCGTAGCATTAGTAGGTTAGATCATATGCAGGTACCACCAGTTGTATTTAATGGCTCTACCATAGAACTGACCCCTACCGTAAAAGATCTTGGCCTGTACTTGGACTCAACTTTAAGCTGGAGAGCCCAAGTTTCTAATGTTTGTAAAAGAGTCACTGGCATACTGAGGGCTCTTTATCGTCTTAAGAACTTTTTACCTTCTAGGACTAAAGCTATGCTTGTGCAGACCTTAATCTTCCCTCTGATCGACTATGGTGATGTGTGTTACTTTGACCTGAATGCAGATCTCCTCAACAAACTAGACCGTCTTCTTAACAACTGCATTCGATTCATCTTCAACCTCCGCAAGTATGATCATATATCTACTTATCGCTCCCAACTTAGGTGGCTACCTATTCGTGAGCGTCGACACTTACGTGCACTCACGACTCTCTTCTCTTTTCTCTCTTCTTCTACTCCCCCAGCCTACCTAACTCCCTACTTTCAATATCTGTGCGACAATCACAACCGTAACCTCCGTTCCTCAAACAATCTTCTTCTTCTATGTCCATCTCACACTTCTGGGTTTGTCAACTCTTCCTTTCCTGTCCAATCGGTTTTATTATGGAATGCGCTCCCTCTTGAAATCAGGATGTCCACTAACCGTCATACGTTTAAGAGCAAAGTGCGGAATCTCTTGTTAAAACAAGTAGCAGAATCGTCACACTCGTCTTAGTTTTTATTTATATATATTTATTATTCATAATATATATTGTATAATTCAGTATATAGTATATTTTATTATTTATTTATGTATATGGGTATATGTATTTAATATTTCTTATTTGTTAATCATTATGTATGTATAAACCTATTTATATTTAAGTACACGTACATACATGACCTCATTTTTATTTATTGGTAAACCTGGTTCTTAACGTCCTTTATTTTTATTTTTTAAACACCTACTTCTTTCAATCTCTGCATCACCCTAAGGTAGACTGGTAGATAATGCCTTTGGCATTAAGTCCGCCTGTATACACATGTATATGAAGTTTAAAATAAAAATAAAAAAAATAAAATATTGTTTGATTTTGATATGATAGTCGTTAACCCATATCAAAGGCATTTGAGCAGCTTGAACAACTTTAACTTTGGCTAACTGGGGCATTAATCACGAGATAAATGAATAAATAAATAAGTGTGTTTGGTTATAAATAAATCTTGACAGAAATATGATGACAACAAAAAGTCTCTGTGGATGTACCTTGTCAGCCAGGTCCGCTAATAAAATAAAACATATTCATATATTGTTATTGTTACCGAACAATAGGTTGATTTACTTGTTTGACTGCTCCAGTTGCCAGTTGCGTTTCATTCGTGATCTCAACGTAAAAACTCGGTGTATTTCTCTTCCTGTCTTTCTGGTTGTATCACACTAGGTGTGCCGATAGTGCCCAGTCTTTTAAGTTTATATTGAATACTCCACTTTTATTGGTAATGTTAGATGGACTAGAGTCCACCATAAACGTGGCTATCGTTACACTAAAACTATATGTTGAATATTAAAATCGAATGAAAATATTATTTTTCCAATCTGACTAAGACTAATTCGATTCGGGCGAATTCTAATATCCAATAGGTAGCCTATAGTTTAGTTTTGTGCAAGGCAGTGGCGAAGGCTCCATACAACTCGATTCCTATCGGCTTCCCTTTCTGGACAGACTTAATATTAGTGTTAAATTAATTGTTTACTATTGCCAAATAAAACACAATTAATTAATAATCATCAATATTTAAACCGAAATCTTTAACTAGAATCATTAATCTAATCGAAACAGTACGAAAACGCCTACCCTTCAAAAATTACGCTCCGCTAAAAACGCAACGTGAAGTAATAATAATGAAACAAGCCGGAGGCGCTGATCGAGAATCGCGTACAATAAAAACTATGGCGGCGATGTCGCTTACGACCTTTTGGATCGCGCTTCGCACCGCGCTGCATAGTGGCGAGCAAGCCGGAGGAAGAGCGGGTTGCCTCGCGCTACAGCGCTCGCGCCGCGGCGGACACATGATCTTACGCATGTTTCTGTCGCGGTGCGAGCCGCACGCAAGAGCGAGATGGAAAATATAAGCTAAGCATCCTGCATAAGTACACTAGTCCCAAAAATTAAGGGATATAAAAAAAGAATCCAAATTTTTGGGTGATTTTCAACAAGCTGTAACTCCGAGGGAAATGGTCGTACAGAAAAAATAAAAAAAACAAATTGTAGCTTCAAGTGTCTAATTTTTAGATATGACGATGAAAATTTTTTGTCATGGCCAGGTCTGGAGAAATCCAACGAAAACTACCAAAAAAAAATTTTCCCAAATTTTTTCCATCCTAAAAAAAGGTCCACGGGCTTCAAAAATTTTTTTTTGATTCTTTCGTTTTAAATTTCTTTTAGAAAATTTAATCCTCTTTAATTTGCCGTATTCAAAAAGCCTGTACGACGATTTGCCACGGAGTTATCGTCAATCAAAGCAAAAAAGTTATTTTTGACTTTGATATTCAATAACTCCGAAAATAATGATCGTACAGGAAATCAAAGGAGGGTTTTGAAAACTGCACAATATTCTCTATAAGAAAATGTAAACATCTTCTAAGAAAATTTTTTTTTTTGAATTGAAACCTCGGACTGAAAAAAAGACAAAAATTCGCGAAATTAAGGATATTTGGATAACTTGGTATAACTTTGGATAAAATCGATGAACGAAGAATATAATCGGTAATTTTTCAACCTCAAAGTGTCCCCTAATATCCCTCAAAAATTCAAAGCGCTGCGATTTTTTTTTCATTGTGCCCCGAAGCTTCAAATTCTTTGTTGTTGCAAAAATCACCATTGTGAGCAATTTTGTGTTTTTAATCATTTTTTTAATAAACATTTTTTTTTCTCTCTAAAATCTTTATTTTTTCGATTAAAAAGCAAATCGCAAAACGAGAGATCGTCTATCGCTGCCATGAAGTCAAAATCGAGATTCGTCAGTCCATAAGACACTGGACCACTGTCTACGACCCCAATCGTGATGGTCATGCGCATAAGCCAATCGGGCTCGACGATGTCGTGGAGTGAGCATAGGCACGCGATTTGATTTTTAATCGAAAAAATAAAGATTTTAGAGAGAAAAAAAAAAGTTTATTAAAAAAATGAATAAAAATCACAAAATTGCTCACAATGGTGATTTTTGCAACAACAAAGAATTTGAAGCTTCGGGGCACAATGAAAAAAAAATCGCAGCGCTTTGAATTTTTGAGGGATATTAGGGGACACTTTGAGGTTGAAAAATTACCGATTATATTCTTCGTTCATCGATTTTATCCAAAGTTATACCAAGTTATCCAAATATCCTTAATTTCGCGAATTTTTGTCTTTTTTTCAGTCCGAGGTTTCAATTCAAAAAAAAATTTTTTCTTAGAAGATGTTTACATTTTCTTATAGAGAATATTGTGCAGTTTTCAAAACCCTCCTTTGATTTCCTGTACGATCATTATTTTCGGAGTTATTGAATATCAAAGTCAAAAATAACTTTTTTGCTTTGATTGACGATAACTCCGTGGCAAATCGTCGTACAGGCTTTTTGAATACGGCAAATTAAAGAGGATTAAATTTTCTAAAAGAAATTTAAAACGAAAGAATCAAAAAAAAATTTTTGAAGCCCGTGGACCTTTTTTTAGGATGGAAAAAATTTGGGAAAATTTTTTTTTGGTAGTTTTCGTTGGATTTCTCCAGACCTGGCCATGACAAAAAATTTTCATCGTCATATCTAAAAATTAGACACTTGAAGCTACAATTTGTTTTTTTTATTTTTTCTGTACGACCATTTCCCTCGGAGTTACAGCTTGTTGAAAATCACCCAAAAATTTGGATTCTTTTTTTATATCCCTTAATTTTTGGGACTAGTTTATTAGTGGAATACAGTTTTTGTCCAGTTTGACATTAGGTCATGTTTGTTTACTGTTTACATCTTTCGCGCGCTCTATAACAAATTAGAATATTTGTGTTTATTACTACATTATTCCTTGATAATTGTGTTTGTGCATAATTGTGAATGTATCAGTATATTAAACAGTAATTGTTTTGCATGTTTCTATTAGAGTAAATTTTCATTTTGTCAGATTTATAGGTTAAACTCATTACAATAAAAGTGTTCTGCGTTTATCCGTAATGTGTTTGATATTTTATTGTTGATGAATACATTCTAAATTGCTTGTATAATAAGTTATTAAACAACCAGTGCGAGACAATCATCAATCGTTCGATATACGTTATCTTAAATATGTGCTGTTGTGTTACCTACGTGTTACTACTGAAGATATAGTAACTTAATACAAAACAAGCATGATTAGGTAGCATGGTAAGTACCTATGTATTATTAGTCTGTAGAGAGAAATAAGATACTGTAGTCGAATGTAGATAATACTCTCATATTGTTATTATGCAGTAATACGCTACTTTTACGTCGGCATTCTTACGATGTACATAATATGTAGGTACTATACCTAGACAATGACTCATAGCTCCGGCTTACCTTTTGTAAAAAATGACCCTTCGCCACTGGTGCAAGGTATGGTCGGTCTCAATAATTTTTCATATCCAAAGAACCCGTCTTCGAGGCCAAATCCTTGTTTCTGTTGTATTATTCTCAATAGCAGCCCAGAGATTGGTGCTACACAGGGAAGCACCCTCGCTCCCGATCATATGTTTTTAACAAAATAAACAATGAATTGTAAATCCATTTCATTGAGCCTTCGTTTTGTGAAGCTCAGAAGATGTAGGGAAACGCTCGTAACATACTAGAAATATATATGTTGTGATAGTAAGCACTAAACAGGTTATGATCAAGTTTAGGTGCACATAACGGCTCGTGCTAGCTAGCCTCGCCGCTCGCCTCCGCCTCTCGATCGCGACACACTTTCTAATACAGCTATGTGTTTGATCATCTCCGCACTACGAGTACGCCTGCGACGCTGAAATGAATATGCTCTATCTCTTTCTTACTTGTATAGAAACAAATGAGTAATTTCACCTACGTCTTCTCAGTTTCAATAACAGTGGATAGTTAGGGACTTTGGAATCTTACTGCTACACTTGTGATGTTTCAAAGCCTAGATTATCACTTAATCATAGTCAGTCTGAGATACTTTCGACCATCCAATAAAAAGAAAAATAAATCATTTATCTGTCTCTCTCACCTAAGTTTAATAACTTAATTAAAATGAGCAATTGTAATTTCGTCAGAAGGCATTTTGTGTGTTCATCAAAAGACTCCCTACACCAAAAGTTACTTGCAGGTACAATATCTAAACCAATCAAATCATTAACTAACTAAAGTTAAATACTTATTAACCTTCAATGCTGTCGAAGCCCCGCTAATTATCGAAAAATAAGTTAATTTCTAAAATCATCAATGTCAGGCCACCCATCTGAAAACTAGCCGCATCATACGTACCTCCCATTAAGTTGTCTACGTAGTGGTGAGCGTATCTTCGAGTGCCGTAACTGAATGATGTGCTGTAATTGTGCATATCGCGTTATGTAACCGTTGGTAAAAGTTTACGAATCGTGTTAGCAGCACAGATAGTTTAGACACGACTAACGTTTGACTGTCGGTAGATTACACTGATCGACAGGTATTGTCAATGTGGTTGGTCATTGTATGCTTGAAAGAAACTGTATTGGTGTGATTTCTTACCACAAATCAGCCAGATTAAGTGTAACTATTGAGAAATTTTAAATGACTTATTGATCAGCGCCTCTACCGGAAATTTTGTGAACTAATTTTTGGAACGTCAAATTCTCATTACAATAGTATGAAATAATGAAAAAGCCTAGTTTCGTACACAAATCTGTGATAAGGTTGATTCTGTCCCCGTGACACTAAGTTCATCTACTGTGCTGAAGTTAATTAAAAATATGTTTCTGATTTTGACCCAATATTTCAGGTTAAATACAGCCAAGTCACAGTTAAATTTCAGCATTTATCTAGGATTTTCTTTTCGCAAAAACATTCACCACGAATGCAGCCGCGGGGAAAAGCTACTCACTATTATAATAACGCAAATCTGTGTACATAATCAAAATGTGATCGTTAGAAGAGCAAGTAACGCACGAGACTGACGCTCAGATCGTTCACATTACAATATTCATAGGCCGATGCTCTGCGCTTTCTAACTCGTGTCCTTTCACGATTACCCTTTGACATTCGGATAAGAAAGGCTTTATGTACTGTCAATGTAAGAGAAGTTAAGCCCTTCTGTCATTGAATAAACAAGGTAGAATTAAGGGTTAGTGCTAATTTTAGTGGATGGAGGGAATTTAAATAACATTAATTCTTTAACAACGTTCCCTTTTCTATTTTTCAATTTTTGAAAGGAATAATTCTAATTAACTCAATACAGCTATAAAAAAATCTCTGACTTTCTTCTTTCATATAATTCAAGACAATTTAAATGCTTCTAAAATATCTCCTATTTCAAGCCCAGCAATAAGAAAATTAATTTATTCCAGTACTTCCCGTATCCCTCTGCTTGAAAGAGCCTATTCCCAGAAATTAGGAAACAGTTAAGTTCTGAGTCCATTGGTTACCACTCTCATGGCCTGGCTACTTTAACAGGTTCTTAATATCGAAGGAATTATTCCTATAACTGTAATTCATTTCCTACATATATGAAACATATCAATAACGTCACAATATAATTTACAACAGGGAGTGAAAGAGTATATGTGTCATATGTCTGTCGCTTCGAGCCCTCGCGGCCGGAACACGGGCCATTGTTTGCAAATGGAGCCTCTTTCTGTTCCGACCCGATACTAAATACAAAACAATAAGTCGTGCCGCCATCTCAGGAACTGTGACTTTGTATTCATATTTCTTTATAAAAGACTGATAACTTATCGATTAGCCGATATTTTGGCTACAGCGGCCAGTTTTTTTTTTAGATGCCTGCTCGCAGCAGACGTCTACAGATAAGTGTTATTGATTAAATGAGGGTAAAATGGGCAGGCAGACAGTCCGCCCCCAAAAACGTCAGTATCAATTTAGTTGCGTATGTAAGTTATGTAAAACTAGCCCGCAACTTTGTAAATGTAAAAAGACTTTTCTTTGTAAAAAGTGACATTTGTCTTAGCAGCAGTTATGTGTATTGTTTTAACAAAATTCATTCGGCAGTTTGGGCGTGAACGAGTAACAAACATACATTCAAACATTCATACTCAACTAATGTAAAAATTAACAATCCGGGCAACCAATGAGAATTTCATGACAAAAAAAAATACGCATGAATTAAAAGTACGCCTCGAGACTCACAGTAACATACAATACACTACCGTCACAACAGGCAGTACATACTTAATTTTCAGATAATAATAGCCTATTTATCTTGAAATCATCGCAGGGGGCCACTTGTACAAACGCAGACGGCCTAATCAAATGCACTGGCACGCTCGTCCGCTGCGCACGCGCAACTATACGCGATACATCTTAATATCGGTGATAAGGATACGGTTTGATAACCGTGATAACAAGCTCTACTGATGACTAGTTGAGTAGTGACCGTTGTTGTGAGTAGACGTGTAGTATGAACTGTGGGTTACTGTGATGGCCAAATGTGAGGTAAGCAGGATGTGTAGTTTGAATGAAAGTGATGAGATCCAAATATGTTTTTTTTTACTTTTTTGTTTTAAATGAGTTGGGGTAGAAATAGGTTAATTTATTATGCGTTATTCAATTTTTAATTAGTTTGGTGACTTCATTTTATCGCTACTTATAAAATTGAGTTTAAATATTTACAGATATTGAAAATTAATAATTAACTTGAAATTTTACTTTCATTTCTTTTAATGCCGATATTCCGACATTTATTTAACAGCAAGAAAATATACACAAGTTAGTTATTCGTTTTTTTTGGCAGTAATATTTTTTTAATACCTGACTTGTCTTTTCTTCTATAAGTGCATTTATTTTGCCATTGTTGCATTAATTGCAAATTAGTTCATTCATTTTCGAAGTGAAACCGGTGATGTTTTTTATCAATTGCATTGTGAACATTGTGAAGTGACGATTTTGTTTTTAAAATGTTAACATCGGACAAACCAGTGTGGACTGTGGTCAGTGAGTGAGAAACCGATTTTGATGATGAGGTGCTTTTAGTTTAAAAAAATATATGCAGGTATGATAAAATGCTGTGCTGTAATGTGATGAATTAAATCGATTGTATCCTCATTTAAATCTTCATTACAATAACTTGAACATCTCAAAATAACGAAAAAGCATAATCTGTTTATAATAAAATTGCAGAATCGGAAATGAATTTAAATTAAATCAATATTTATAAAAAAAAACTGTTCTCTAAAAAAAGGCATATACATAGCTCCATCTACGGTCAGTTTTTTGTATTAATTAACATCTTTGTTCTTTGACAGTAACTGTGACTAGACTTATACAAACATCTACACACACAGCTTTCTTTCCCGTAAAAAGTAGCGTACTAAGCGCTGGTTTTTCGAAATATTTACGTTTTCTACTGCACCTGTGTCATATTTTTTCGCTATATCTGGGGGCACGGAAGTGCCCCCGCAAGTCGAGCAAAAAAAAAGCGGCACGGCCGTAACATCCTTTTCTCGAAGCAATTCGGGCTATTTTGACACCCCTATAATTTCGTTGTGGATAAAACAAGAAGCCTGGATTTTCAGCAACTAATTAGTCATTGTATAAACACGGTATATTTAAAATTTCAGTCAATTTGAACCAGTAGTTTAGGAATGACAACTTGTTAAAATTTTGAATTTTGTCACTCACTGATTCACTGACTCACTGACTCACCGATCATCAAAAGTCTAAGGTACTTCTAGCAGACTTAGAAGCTTAAAATCTAGAATACAAATAGGGTTTAGTGTCTTAATCATGGAAAAAATTTAATATTTTCTAATTTCGGTCCAGTTTTCTAAATACACCAACTGCAACAATAACTTTGTAATCCCATATAAATGTATAAGATTACAAGGTTACATTTGCAATTAATGAATTATTATTACAGTAGAAAATAAAATAAATAGGTGTAAATAGTAAATAGGTACCTACTATATGAGACATAACGGGGGAGGGGGTATAGGGTGGATAAGGGTGTTTAGCCCATGAAACTGAACAACATTCCCATAGGAAAATATGTTGAATTATGAAAAAAAAACGTTTTTCCATACAAATTGAACTTATGTTCGCTCTACAAAAAGAAGTGAGATGCCATCAAAAACATTCTGTAAAAACCTCAAGTCTCGCCGTAAAAAGTTGTGAGATCGATATAATACCAAGTCGATTAATCTATTTAGTCTCTACTTAAAGGACCTTCTGTCTTAAGTTATTACGTATGTTATTATCATGCCAATTTAATAAAAAATACCTTAAAAACAATTAGATCGACTTGGTCATCGCAAGAAAACACAAATTCGCCATTAACATTTCAGGAGCATTAACTTCTCGTCGTGCTGTGTAGTGTGATACATACTAATAATTAAATCATGCGATGGCCAGGTCGGTCTAATTGTTTTAAAGGTATTTTTTATTAAATTGGCATGATAATAACATACGTAAAAACTTAAGACAGAAGGTCCTTTAAGTAGAGACTAAATAGATTAATCGACTTGGTATTATATCGATCTCACAACTTTTTACGGCGAGACTTGAGGTTTTTACAGAATGTTTTTGATGGCATATTCTTATACTGGCGGCTCACTATTAATATCAAAGCACTGTAACTAACAGTGACTCAGCACGAGTGCTCAAACGATCAAGTGCTTGTCCCCACAACACTCCCGTTTGTTCCACATTACTCACCACATACAACTTACCCAGCTAAGTGCGATTTGCACTCGCTAACCAACACGACATACTCACATCATTGGCCCGGCACGGACGGCATGCTTTACACCGCCACGCTAAACGTTTAGAAATGTCCTCAAGTCTTTAAACTTTCTTAAAAGATATATAAGTGTCTTTGGATAACTCACACATAATTTCAAACTAAGCAGAACTTATACTATGGTAACTATTTAACTGAGAAACATTCTTAATAAGTCGTTGTATTAAGCTGTTATTGACAGCGTCCATGGCGCAGTGGTTAAGGTGGTCGCCACGCAACTACGTGCTATTACCATAGGTTAGGTGGTCATGGGTTTGAACGAAAAACTCGGAACAATTGTTCCGGGACTGGGCGTACTATATGTCCGTCGTTTATTTGTTTGTAGCAAGAGCAATGGATTTGTAATTAAAAAGAAATTGTTATATTTAAGATTGCTACCTGAAATCCTTCGGCTAAGGCAAGAGTGTGAAATCAGTTCATTTTGAATATGAAAAACTAATTTGTACTGAGTAATTTTATTGTTTAGCCAAGTAAAATTACTTTGTCGTCAGCCTCTTCTATTGTAATAAACATTAAGATACTACTCTCAATTATATTTAATAAAAGATGTAGGTCAATAAGAACACTTCATTGTTTCAAACAGTTTAACTAGTAGACGCGCGATACCATAAACTTGTAGTTCAGACAGACAGAGTCTTATATCTGGTGTGTAGAGTGATACAAACCAGATGCGCGGCCGTGAGCACTTCCAGTCTAACGAGGTATAAGTGGCCACCGTCCTTTGCAATAAACACGATGATCAATGTGATGTGCTTGTTTACAAGACGGGATTTATGGACTGTGCAAATAGACTGATGGAGGATTTGTCTGTGACACATTGTTAGAATATTTCAGAAAACGTATTAATTGACTCATATGAGTTTTAGAGATAGTTTCACAGTTTAGTAACAAGTGTTAGATAAACTATCTGCTTGATAAAATAATAGTAAATGTATGAAAAGAATTGTCAAAATTTCATCTTATAAGATCTTATGGTTATGTAGAAATTATGGCTTTTTAATATATTTTATGAAATCTTTGGCAACTGGCTACTATCCGTGAACTGCGCCCCGGTTTTCTTAAATAAGTATCGGTTAGTCTATCAGGTGGATAATAAGCAGTTGTGCTCAAACATTTCCTATCACTTAATCTGTCTAATGGGTAATCTAAAACTCATCCCTATGGCTTGAAATGTTAGCCCCCATTTAATGTTTTTAATATATTTCTTGTACAAAAATTTCAAAAACATATCGACGAATTCGGTCTAGCCGTTTCTTTTAAGACTTTACCACACATTTAGCAATCTTTAATTACAAAGACTAAAAGACAATAATCTGCATGAAAATCTACATTGTATTTCAGTTGTTCACACAAAACATAAATGAGTAAGTAATTATAATGCACTGTTTAAAATATATGACAATCTGATCAGTAATTTTTAAGTTAATTACGCTAGATTTTACCTATTTTGTTTTATAATGAGAGCATTAAAACTTGTGACTAGTTTTGATTGAGATTCATAGCATCGTTCGATATTCTGGGAAATCCTATTGCTTTGGTATCGAAAATTTGACATTTACTTTTTTGATGAAATTATACAGATAAACATTATCAGTACCTCGATTCTCTACCACTATCGACTACCGGCAACCGGCTAGCTATCGAAATGTTGACATTTAAGAGGTACTGCCAAAATGTTTCCTACGACACCCGTCAGAGGCTCTGTGCCTCGATTCTCTACTACTATCGACTACCGACAACCGAACTGTCATCGAGAAATTTTGTATGAAAATCTGATCAGCGCCCCTGACGGGTGTCGTAGGAAACATTTTGGCAGTACATTCTAAATGTCAAAATTTCGATAGCTAGCCGGTTGTCGGTAGTCGATAGTTGTACAGAATCGAGGTATGATCATCTTTTCATACAAAATTCCTCGATGACAGTTCGGTTGTCGGTAGTCGATAGTAGTAGAGAATCGAGGCGCTGTTTTCACCAATCGACGAAAGAGCATATTTTCTAAACATTTCGGTTTACTTAACTCGATTAGATTTTGATTTTTAGTTTTGAAAATTTGTAATCGCTTATTTTCAAATTCGCAAATCACCCAAATAAATATAATAGTATATAAATAAATAATTTTAATAGATAAAATTTAGTTATCAAAACTGTTATATCATTCAAAGAATTTATTAATAAACGCACTGATAATTTACTATCATTCAATAAATATTTCCTTTCGATCAGTTAAAACGATGCGACGAGGATTATTGTGATAATTATGTTATTACTAATTATTATCATATATTTACTGAGTCATAAGAATTTAGTACTACTGTGTCACCTTTTTGTCTAGACTTACACAAAACTTGGCAGTAGCAACACTTTGCCTGAAAGTAAATCGAACCCGAGACCTTCTGTTTCAAATCGCACTAGAGTTTTACAAATGTACTTAGTAACATAAGTCCATACTCGCTTGCATAAAATCACGCTTTTTTTCCTAATGGGCAAACGCTTTCTGGGGTAGCAGAGTGACTAAAATTACTCATCGGTTTGAAACTATAAAATGTACAATGTACATAGCTATATTAAAAAGGACATAATAATTCTACTCCCTTCATCATCGTGAGTACTTAAATCTTATTCTTTAGGCATTCTCCGAAATAATCTGACGCAATATTGATAGTTTTATCAACAATCTATAATATTGTAATTCGGTACAAAAATCTGTTGTTATTCGTTAATTATTTGTACAAGTTGCGAGCAGTGACGCGCGGTACAACACGGCTAATTCCAGATACTGAGTATTTTACTAAGTAATCGGTAATTTACCAAACTTTTATAGATAAAGTATACATAAAAAATGTAAAGAAAATACTTTCTTTCACAATAGTTGCAATGTAATCAAAAATACCTTCAGATTTTACCAATATAATGCCACACTTGTGACGTCATAATGACAGTATTTCTATATAAACAAACGTTTTTGTTGTTTCATAAAAATGATGTTTTAACTATAATTAATTAAACCCTTCATTCTATTCTTGTTAATTCTTAGTTCATGCTTCATGCATTATTGATCAAGTCCTTTATAGAGATTTTTTTACAAAAAGACATGGTATATTCAATTCCCTGACCGAATTTCGAGTGTATGTCCGAACTGTAGCGCGATTCTGTACAATCGGTACTGTCGAGTATCGAAATTTTGACATTTAGAATGTGCTGCCAAAATATTTCCTACAACACCCGTCAGAGGCGCTGATCAGATTTTCATACACTCAATGACAGGTCGGTTGTCGGTAGTCGATAGTGTAGAGAATCGAGCTACGGTACCTATTTTTCAAGACTGTATTCGTTTTAACGTAGCTAATTACAATTCTTATTATCAAGATTATCAGTGATAACATTCAGTTGAGACCTTGGTATTAATATCGTTTCGATAACAGTGCAAGTGATTACTGAATAACTACTCTAATAGGAAATAACTAGGATTGTTATGAGTATTTTGTATTATGAACTGATACGGGGAGGCATAACTAAATTTATGTATCAGTGTACTAAATTTTATTAAAATCGGTCCAGTAGGTTTTTGTGAAAGAGTAGCAAATATACATCCATCCACCTACAAACTTTAGCATTTATTATTAGGAGGATACTTTTTACATTTGACTGCTTTCGTGGTGCAGTGTTCGATTCCCACAAGGAACACTTACTTGTGCGATCCACTAATAATTGTTCCGGCTCTTGTTGTACGTTGTGTCCGTTGTTTGTATGTTAGTAAGTCCCCGCGACACAAGCGCAATTCTTAGTGCGGGAGTTGTAAAAAATGATTCACATGGACTCACATAGTCTCATTGAAAAAAACGTAACGATACTTGGAAGTTGTAAAACAATTCAACATTTATAATCCAGTTTTTATGATCTATTATCGTTTACAAATGAGTCCTTTGGCATAACTACTTATTATCTTAGTTAAAGCGCTACCAATCACGTCTTTCGTAATAGAAGTGTTATCTTATCGTATTTTTTTCCAATTTAATGGTTATTTGTGTTGATTGACATTAGCAAGTGCTTAACATATTGTACACGTGTGTTGTTGCCTGTAAAGCCTGATGCCGGCTCCACATTATTGCCGTGAAGCTCCGTGAACAGACGCGAACGTGAATGTGGACGGTTTTCACGGGGTCCACGCGCGTTCACGCCTGTTCCCCGATCAGAGTCGGTATTAAAGTCCCGTGACAAAGGGTTCGCGCGGCGTTCACGCATACACATACACATTCACGGCCCCGGCGCAGTTTACTCTGGACTATAAAGGGGTACGGACCGTATAATGCGCTCAGCTTTTCAGATTATAGAAAAATGGTGTGAGGAACAACAACTTTCTTGTTTTTGACATCTATATAGTGGTATAGGGACACAGCAAATAAAGTTATCGCAGCAGCAGCTTCTACGTCCATTTCGCGGAGGGTTTAGAACTATTGTGAGCATTCCGTGAATGTGGAGGGCATGGAGTCGGTCCGTGAATTCACGGCGAGAACCTTTTCCTGTTCTATATCAATACGGAGTAAGGAATAATATAGGTAAACATAATTGGACAACTCACACACGGTTATCTGATTCAAAACTAAGAGCTTGTACTATGGTAACCAAATAACTGATAAACATACTTATATACTCGTAAATACATACTTATGTAGATACATTAACAACCAGGCTTAGAACGGATATTCGTGCTCATCAGACAAAGACTTCTCCCGACTCGAATAGTTAGTTTTCGGTATTGCATTATAAACAATATATGCCTGACAATTCATAATTGTGATTACATTTTGGCTAATGTTGGTCGACCGCACGTGAGGTCACAATGTCCGCTACTACCTATAATTGTGATCCATCATTATATTATAGTATACACGTGACACTGCTCTTCAAACGTAGTTGTTTAATGCTTAAAGATATTCAATAGAATAAACTTTGACGGTGATTTAAATGCACACTGATATGAGAACACTGAATGAGTGGTATTTGAACTGGGGGTCTCCGTGCTTCAAGGGGCACGTAAAAAGACGATCTCGGTGCACGTCAAAGGCCTTCGGGCGGCTTGATAGACTTTAACACTAGGTTGATCAATAGCCATACGATAAGAAGAACACCCAGTGGGTTCAAAAAGTAAGTCGGATTGCCGGTATCGGAAGTGTTAAAGAAGCTAATACGTAAACAGCTGCTAAATCTTTGATGTAAATTCAGTCGGCCCTGCTTCTTCGACGTATCATAATACTAGCACTCGACAGTCTAGCGAGTGGCGAGTAACGCCAGTGTAATGTTCTAGCGAGGACATTTACAACCGACCTTTGTAGTTTGTATCTACACGTCACATCGGATCATACGAACTCATAAACTCGATACTAAACAATTATGTACCGTCATTTATCTCTTGTAAATAGAATTTTGTGAGTATATTCTAATTAATACTCGTAAATAAACAGTACATTGTATATAGTATAATATCACGCTTGTTATGCAAAGGTATAGGCTGTGTTGAGTGAAAAATACGACGCTGTATACAACGTTCATTTATTCCCAAATTCCTATTGTAGCGTCAGCAGTGTCCCTACATACCCGATTGTTTGCCAGCTCGGTACTCGACTTGAGAATCGAACAGGAAACCTCATGATCAACAGTCGTATACATTAGCACCCAGACCAGAGAGGCACAAATAAAACATACTATATTAAGATTACAAAAGTAAATTATCTTCTATAACTAACAGTGATAGCCGATGGTATAAACTTTAGCCACCCGAACAAAAACCCTGGACCTTTCAAAACACTGCCTTTTAGAAGCTATGTGTGTATTACAAACAATTATCACTTGTTCTAACAGTAAAGAATAAGGTCGTGGAGAAACCTTGCAAGCGTGACGGCTATTTTTAATAGTACTTGTAGGAATACGTAACCCTCTTTCAGGCATGGTTAAGCCTTTCATCCACTATAACTATGACGCAAGGGTTGGGAACTAAGATGGCATGATTAGAACTTCTTTAAAAGTACACTTAGTACTGTATCTATTTTTTTTTAAGCTTTTACTGTCCCACTGCTTGGCCAGGATCTTCTCCCAAACGAGGAAAGGGTTAGGCCTTGAGTCCACTACGCTAGCTAAGTGCGGGTTGGAGACTTCGCGTGCCCTCTATAAATATATTGAACAAATTTTAGGCATGCAAGGTTTCATCTCGATGTTTTCCTTCACCGTTAGAGCATGTGATAATTATTTCTAATACACACATAACTTCGAAAAGTCATTGGTGTGTAGTCTGAGGTTAAAAACGTGATTATTTATATACCTAAGTAAACAATGATTCTATGGCTTTCTCGATAATGTATAATTTCCCATTTGTATGAGTGGTGCGTGTAATTCATAACATATTCTAATTTACAGCCATTTCACAGTTGAGTTCGTATTGTTTATACATGGTGTTGCTATAACGAGTATAATTGCACCGTGCCTTTAATTTATTTATTTCTAGACTTTTGTTTAGTTACACGTGTAAATTAACGCTATCTCACTCCTTTGCGTTGTATTATAGTTTGACAACTTAGTATAGAGCCGGCTGATCTATACAAAATTGAGAATTTAGTACAGTTTAGTATTCAGTGACCCGCACTCTTATGCAGCTTAAGGTGGTCTATTAGATACAGCTAGTTTATTTCAGAAAACATAGAATTATTAATCTCAATCTATATGTACGATTTATATATATATATATATACCAAAGTTCTCTACTAATTTGTAGGATTATTGTAGTGTCAAACACATCAAAATATTCGCTATTTCGACATCGGTTTTTGGAAAATACGGCGAAAATGTTGCCTGAAGTTTTAAAGGTTTGTTTCCGTAGTCCGAGTTGTATTTTGAAATCGTGTAAGGCCTTTCTGTGCTCCTGAAGTTTTGCGTTAAGTGTTCCCGTTTATTATTCGGTACAATAGTGTGACGGGCAGGATGCGTAAGATCGTTTGTAGTCGTCAAACTAGCACTTCGATGTATATTAATATTATATTTTACCTTATATTTATTTTGTTTTGTCCATAAATAATATTGCGTGCTGAGCGGTGTTTATTTATAACTATCAATAAACGCCTAGTTTTTAACAAATTTTGTATGAAAAACTGATTAGCGCCTCTGATGGGTTTTACAAAAACTATTTTTTTTTATGTCAGTCGTCGCTAGTCGATACCTAGCGTAGAAAACTGTGCTTCTGTTTAACAACTATTATTAAAACAGTATTTAATTATATTCTGATGTAAACTACTATATGAAAGAAATCAACTTAAAGCAATACATTGACATAATAATCAGTAATACTAACATCTAAATAATACATCACTTATTCCAACGGTGAAGGAAATATTGCGTGCCTGAGATTTCTTCAGAACAGTTCTTGGAGGTATGCAAAGTCCCCAACCCGCAGTTGGCTAGCGTAAATGACTCAAGGTCTAACCCCTCCCTCATTACGGGGAGGAGACCCTTGGGCCAGCAGCAGGACATTATTGGATAATAATTTTAAAAGATTGATTCACTGTCTCGAAACCAAAGGACATTTTCAACTATCTATAAAACATCTTTCGCTTGATGCTGACTCAGTGGTAACCTTGAAAGTGCCCGACGACATTTAACTCAGACGAGCAAAAACTAGTCCTGCCGAGCCCAGGGGTGAGGGGGGTGAGTGCACGGGGTGGGGGGAGGCAGGACCGGTCGTGTTCCCGGAGCCAAGGCCGATGACCTCGCACAATGACGCTAATTCAGTACTCACTTGGCAACTGAAGTTTTCATTCAGCTGTCTTGAACAATAAATTTACGACGAATACACCATTTGTGTGTAGGGGTAAATTGAAATTGTTATTTTTATTATTTTTCCTTTGACATAGGTCTATGTCCTCTACCTTTACGGGAGGGCAATAGTTCACTGTTTGAGAATTAATCAAATAGTTTATTTGACATTTGTACTTTACCTGAAATTAGTTCTTTAGACAACCGCTAGAGGCGCTGTTTGTTGTTAATATCTTAAATTTGGCAAAAGCCGTTTCATGTATTTTAAAGCATTAAACACTGAAGTAGGATTTTTTTTTGGGTATTTGCTATTAGGATTAGGTTTATTTTGATTAAGAAAATTAATTAATATGTAATTAGACATTTATAACGTATTAGTTGTTAGTGGTCCTAACTTAACGATTGGTCAACAATTTATTGATATTTTTTTGTTTATTTCGTATCGACCAAATATCCACTAGCTGTTATGTGACCTCGACATAAGTTCAGATAAACACGTCCGAAATACTAGCAATCAATCGTATTATCAAACGTTTATTATGTGGCTCGGTATTAGCATGTCAACAACACAAGTGTGTAACGAATCTTTTACTAGGCGAGAGAGAAGCCTTTCTTGTAGGGCACTATTTATAGTTATTGAAATAAGACATTATATTGAGCACGTCTTACGTGGAGTCGCACTTATTGCTGTCTAGTGTCTACCAGATAAAAGATGTAAATCTAAATACGCCAAAGAAGTTATTAAATAATTTATTATTTATTATTGCCATTTATACTCTGTTCTATGAGTGCATGATGACTCCCTGTCTTAGTTCTGTCAACTGTCAGACACACGTCATCATATTCACCTCGATGTGTTATGATGTTATAATGTGAGCCCATGTCTAGGGGACCACGTAGTTTTAAGATTTAATTTAAGGGGGGGTTTGCATAGTATGACGTCACACAGAAGTAAATTACCAGTGTTAAGCACAAGTATTGTCACAATGAGAATTCAGTATAGCTGAGGTGCGTGAGTAGTCGTGAGGGAGGCTGAGATGAGGGAATGTATAGTAACGCGGCGTTATGATGTTGCAGGTGATGCGTGGGTGGTGCGGGGCGTGGTGCGGCGGGCGCGCGCGGCTGCGCTGGCTGGCGGCGCTGCTGTGCTGGGGCGCGCTGTTCGCGCTGGCCCTGCCGCGCCTGCAGCCGGCCGCCCCGCGCCGCGCGCCGCCCGCGCCGCCCGCCCGC
The DNA here is from genome assembly GCF_050436995.1 of Anticarsia gemmatalis. Lineage (NCBI taxonomy): Eukaryota > Metazoa > Arthropoda > Insecta > Lepidoptera > Erebidae > Anticarsia > Anticarsia gemmatalis. The sequence goes on along the minus strand of NC_134764.1, from coordinate 11,073,400 downwards.
CTGCTGCTGCAGTCCGAGGCGGCGGCCTCCACCCCGCCGCCCGCCACGCCGCGCGCCGCGCCCGCCACCGACACGCGCGTGCTCACCGAGGAGGAGCTGCGAGCTGATGCCGAGCGCCGCCTGCCCTCGCTGCCGCTCGCCTACTGGCACAAGCACCAAAACGACAAAAATAAGTTCTTCAAGAAGAAGGACTGCGCGCCCTTCCCCTCCATCTACGAGTTGGAGTTCCACAACACATACTGGCAGACGTTGAGGACGGGCGAGGGCGTGTTCCACTTCTACGGCGCGTACCTGGACGCGCGGAACACGTCGCGCATCGGGCCCGCCGTGCGCATCCTCGCCGTGCACGACCGCATCAGACCCGCGCTCGCCACGCACTGCCAGCTGTGGTTCGAGGAGCGCGAGGCGCCCGTGGTGGTGCGCAACCTGGAGTACAAGTACGTGTGGAACAGCAAGTGGGGCAACTATCGCGACCACGTACTGCAGCCGTACCTGCTGGCGTGCGTGCTGCCCGCCGAGGTGCGCCACCTCGTGCCCGCCTCCGTGTCCGTGGTGGAGGCGCCGTGCGACCGCGCCACCAACAATCTGCGCGTGCACTATGACCGCCCGCCGCCCGAAGAGCAGAAGGAGTTCGCCATTTGCGTCAAGGGGCTCGACTTCCTGCACGAGGACTTGTCCGTGCGCCTCGTCGAGTGGATCGAGCTGGTGCGGCTGCTCGGCGCCGACAAAGTGTTCTTCTACGAGCTGCAAGTGCACCCCAACATCACCAAAGTGCTCGACTACTACGCCGAGCAGGGCGCCGTGAGCGTCACGCCCATAACGCTGCCCGGCGGTCAGCCCAACCTGCCGGGGCTACAGCATATGTACCTCAAGAAGAAGACGACGCACAAGCGCCAGATGGAGCTGATCCCGTACAACGACTGTCTGTACCGCAACATGTACCGGTACCGCTGGCTGGCGCTGCTCGACATCGACGAGGTGATCGTGCCGCTCGAGGACACGGACTGGAGCTCGCTGATGCGGCGCGTGCTGCCGCTGGCGGCGCCGATGAACGGCAAGCCGCCGCGCTCCTCGTACCACGCGTCCAACCTGTACTTCCTGGACTCGCTGCGGCACGAGCACGGCTGGGAGGAGGGCGCGCCACACTACATGCACATGCTGCAGCACGTGTACCGCACGCGCAACTTCACCAAGCCGGGCCAGTACGTGAAGGCGTTCCACGAGACGGAGCGCGTGCTGGCGCTGCACAACCACTTCCCGCTGGCGTGCCTGGGCGGCGCGTGCTCCTCCTACCCGCTGGAGACGCGGCACGCGCGCCTGCAGCACTACCGCGCCGACTGCGTCACGGCGCTCAGCAAGTCGTGCGCCGAGCTCAGCGCGCAGCCCGTGCGCGACACGGCGCTGTGGCGCTGGCGCGAGCCGCTGGTGGCGCGCGCCGCGGCCGTGCTGCGCGCGCTGGCCTTCCTGCCGCCGCACCGGTAGTGCGCGCCCCGGCCGCGGCGTGGCGCCCCGGCCTAAGTGATTGTGCGATTATCGGATCTCTAGTGAGTGCGTTCGTTCTATACACAAATGGGTACAAATGAAGTTATATTTTGAGACATACTGTTTGTAAATCGAACAAATAAAATATTTATTATACAATGTATGTTTTAATGCCGCGCAGCGAGGCCTTCCGCGGATCGTACTGACGTTCATCTGATTCTACTATTGGCGACGCTTCAGTTCCTATTGATTATAACGTTAGAGTCTTGGTTAGTATAATGTGTTAAACTAAGTCATTGATAGTATATTATTATCTACATGTAATTCGATATTACCGATAATGGTTACATTTGATAAATAAATAAATATCATTTATTCTTGAATCTGAGAGACTTATTCCTTCCCCTTCACAATGAACATTACAAACAATGTTCCGAGTAAGTAATCCCGAATTATGAGGTCATTGTAGTATTTGATGATTATTGTGACCCTTCCACCACCTACCTAACTACTCGAGTTCTTACCTAACTACACTTCTTCTGAAGAGTTGGACTTGTTGATTGCGATAGCCCATCTTACATAGAGATAGGCTATCATCGTACAAGAGGAATACTTTCACTCGTCATTCTCATTTTGCTCACAATAGTCCAACTGCCTGCTGGGACCCCTGATCTCCTCCCGAAGTGATGCAAGGTAAGGCTAGGTTTGTTCATGATGTTTTCCTTCACCGTTAGAACGGCAATAATATAGTTTCGTTGGCCAACAATACTGTAAAAATGCTATTCACATCCACCGGTACAAGAATATGACTGCATTATTGAGACGGGCGTAGAATCCCGTATTATCTATTTAAATGATTACTGAGTTTCGCAGCAGCGGGCACAGACCTCCATGTGGAAAAGAATAGCCGTAGGTCCTGTGCTGGCGCATTGCACGTTTTACAATGTTTGTTCCATAGTAAAATACTATAGCGCAAACCGAATGTTATCACCAACGACTAAAGAGTTTATCCTAACTAGAAAAACGGTTCGACCCGGGTATTGAACCCAGGTTGTTTTATACACTACCGCTCCCGCTATAATACCGCGCCTATTTAGAATTATATTGTAACAAGAATATCCATATCCAACGATACGTTATTGAAACCCGCCTTATAACAGCGGTAGTTAAGTCTCTAGCCTTGAAGAGACCAAGGGCCGTACTCAGACATGTTAAAGGGAACCAATTCCTATCGTACGAATGGAATAGCTAAGCGCCGGGTTAATAGACTGGTGTATTAGTGTACTGACTGCCTCTGTGATGCAGTAAGTAGTGTATTTTAATGCTGATTATGCGGTTAGATTCCCTGGTCAGACAAAATACTAACTTTACTATTAGTACTTTGTATTCTAAATTACTTTGTATACTTATTTATTTTATCAATAGTAGCCCGGGATTTGGTAAGGTCAGTTAATATCAATAGGCTCACACCATTACATGGGACATAATGTTATGTATGTTTGTGCTACTCAGGTTTGGGGGCTATTGTATATCGCGTACTCTCGTACACTAGCGCCCACTGGGTTAAAATTTAACCCATTACTGTCCCATTACTGGGCAAGGGTCCCCTTCCGTAATGAGGTAGGGTTTAGTTCTTGATTTCACCACGCTGGCCATGTGCGGGTTGGGGATTTTGCATGCCCGCAATGAATGTATTAAACAAATTTTAGGCATGCAAGGTTTCCTCACGATGTTTTCCTTCACCGTTGGAGCATGTGATAATTATTTCAAATACACACATAACTTCGAAAAGTCATTGGTGTGTTGCCTCGGGTTCGAACTTGGACCGCTTGCGTTAATGTGAAAATAATCTAAATCCAAGAATTTAATTAATTTCACTTCATACCATGATCTAGTTTGTAATATAAGAGTTCGATTTGATATAAGCTCAAATCAGGATTAAATCCAACTACAATTTGATTCTGTCTAGAGTAAGTCGAAGTCGGTAGATTTTCATTCAAGATTTGTCGAAAGCTAGCAAGTTGTAAATTATCGATAGTAGTAGAAAATCACTGTGGCCTTCGTAAAGCGGCGCCGACCTCTTGACCTGGAAGATGAGCCTTTACTCATACATACACATTATGTAGATATGGCTATATTGTAAGTATGCTAATCTCCGAGCAAACGATTGTGACACGCGTATGTTACTAAATATTGTTGTGAATATTTTCTAATGGAGAATGTTACAAGGTATTCCAAATCTCTTGAACAGTATAGCCTGTATGTATACATATAAACTAGTTTTTGTTTTAGACAAAAATACCAAATAGTTTTGATTTTATAAGCATTCAAAGTTTCGAAAAATATCGAGTCCCGCTAACAGCCGCGTGAGCGGCTGTGACGTCATACTACATTACCGCGCCGCGCGGGCCGCGTCCCGCTTAGTATTAAGTCGCCAATCGTTGTTGTAGGTGTAATAGTTTGCGTAGTATTTTGTTGTGTTTTCGTCCGCTTATGTTTAAAATAACTTATAATAATAGTAAATACTATTCGATTAATAAAATGGATAAAGGATTTTAAAAAGGGCAATCGGATAATGTACCTCAAATAAATGGAATAAGGGTTGCGAATTATTTGTGAAACAAATAGAGGTTTTGTTGCTTCCGAAATCCTACTTAATATTATAAAGGACTATGGGCAAAAATGTATGGGCTCCGTCCCCACCTACCAACAAACATGGAACTGATACCAACGTGTTCATAAAGTGCCCCCTATTTAATTAAAATCCTTTGTTTTTGATAAATCAGTGGGAATCTTATATTTAAAAAAAAAAACAATTTGTAATTATTATTTAACGTATATTTTTATTTTACATTTGTGAGTTATTTTAACATTATTGTTATATTACAGTACTAACTCATATGTATAATAATGTCCTCCTAGCCGATATACGGCTACGGCGGTCAGTTTCATTGAAACTGGCCATCTGTGCCGGACTTTGTTTATAGTGTCCAAGTGTGTGCACAATACACAGGTACACTCTCTATTCCATCACTCTCATAATTTGGTGGGACGGATAACCGACACGACCAGTGAGAGGTCAGGCGCAGGACCGACGGCTTTACGTGCTCTCCGAGGCACGGAGGTCTTCGACCTCAACTTCCTAACTCCGGGCAATCTCTAGGAAATTCTTAACAGAAAATCTCAGAAAAGACTGTTTGGCCCGACCCAGGATTCGAACCCGAGACCTCTCGCACCGCAGTTGCATATACTACCGACCGCGCCACAGAGGCACTCATATGTATATACTTATATCATTTCCATTATATGGTTAATACATGTTATTGATTTCATATTTCAATAATTATTTTTACTCGTCAATTATAATGCTGTCTAACAGATGCGCTGGCAGATTAAAATCTGATCAGATCTAAAATCGTGGGTTGGAGAGCGGGGGGAGGGGGTTATTTTGTACCCAGCTATCTTTATGTGCATGCGGCGTCCGCCGCTGTGCACTAATTAATAAATAAATGAGCATGTATTTTGGAATTAGTCGTCAATAATACGTTAGCGAGATATTTGTTTAAACGTAAGATACTATGAGAACCCCATGCATTTGGGCAATGTCGCCATAGTATAAAAATATCGTCTTGCCAAGATATATCAATTGAGCTACATTTCATTTTTGTTGATGGGTGGGGACGATTCCGCCCATAGTCCTTTGAAAGTTTGTGAGAATGTATATATGTACATACATAAGTACATAAGTAATACATATAATGACATACATATGTCATTGTATGTATGTATGTATGTACGTATGTATGTGTGTACGTACGTACGTATGTATGTATGTATGTACGTATGTTTGTATATGTATGTATGTAAGTATGTAGGTATGTAAGTATGTATGGATGTTTGTTACTCTTTCACGCAAATTTGACAGAACCGATTACGATGAAATTTGATATATACCTGAAGACCCAGAATAACACATAGACTACTTTTTATCCTCGAGTTCTCGAAGGATCGGGATTTACGCGGGAAGGGTTTCCATGCGGACGAAGTCGTGGGCGGCTTCTAGTCTATTATACATAGGTATAATAAGTAATAATGTTAGATAAATATTTACGATCACTGCATATTATAATGAAACAATTTTTAACCGAAATAATCGTATACTTATCGATTTTACATTTTTCCTGCCACAGTAAAATCAATAAACTCGCGATCAATCCGGTTAGAAATTGTTTCATTATAAGATGAAGTTATTTATTATTACTTATGTACTTACTTACATAATATTAAATTACATTTAGGCACAACATATGATTTCCTAGTATTTGAATTGAACATTTTTAAAAGTATTTAGGAATAATTTCAACGCACCGAGCGCGCGACCTCAAGCGGACTGTGTGAGCCAGACTGAGCAAGTGTAGAGTGACGTCACACCGTCACGGAGAGCTAGCGTCGTGCGGTTACAACTTGTTTTACTTATAAATCGAAAACTAATTGACGTATCAAAGTAATTCTTTCACCAGTATTTTTTATTTTTAAACGAGAATATGGAGTGCTAAAAATCAAAATTAGGTAACATTCTCCATTGAGGCTTAATTAGGTTTAAATCAGAAGAATGCTTAATAAGAGATAAAATAACGAAACGCCTGAAGTTTGTAAAACAGAAAGAACAGGGACAGTTTTAGTAAGGATACTAATTTTTTTTAATCATGGTATCCCTAACTATATTTAATATTATGCTTAAGAGCATCCCTAATAAGATGAAAATAGAAGAAAATTATGAATGAATACAAGGAAAAGTATTGATCATAATAATATACGAGTAGCGCCATCTATTGCTTCTAGCAAGTACTATTACGTATAGTCTCTTTGGCACTGATGTAAAGTAAAGAAGAATGGGTACATTTTAAATAGTTCTGCGTATCCGTCAGAGATGGCGCTGTACTCTGCAATTTAAATTAAAAGTTAGTTTCTCCGTTCAGTTCTGATCTTAGCTTTAGGAGTTAATATCAACTGCCATTATAATGTATGTAGGTATGTTTCTTCATTTTTTAATTTTATTTACAAGTTTCTAGATATTTACCTCCTATTCAAGTTATCGGTGATATGGTTGCCTGTGTTTTACACTTTCACGACAATACCGCTAAACCTATTGTGCTGAAATCTAAGCGGCTGAAGCTTTCAGGCATGCAACGTTTCCTACATTATTTATGACTAACTAGTTGACTTACCCCCGGTTTCTGAGTACATTTAGCGGTAGTTTATCTATTCAATAGTTTTTTTTTAAATGAGTTTTAACGCTATTGAATAGATAAACTATCGTGTGCAAGAATAGATAAACTAAAGTTTGCAAGGATTGTAAGGAAGGAGAGACCTTGTCCAGCACCTATTTTCGCTTATTTTTTACACGAGACCTAAGCACATGTTCGTTATAATTTGCAATATGTTGTTTATCAGATGATGATTATGATCCTGTGTCACGTACACGATGAATACCGTACGTGTAGTTTTCCAACTATGTTATTAATTAACAAGGCATGATAAACACTGGGCCGCTACGATATGGCAGTCACTACATAGTTCTTCTGTGATTTTGTCTGTCATCTAACTCCTAAATAGCTGGACCAAATGATACAACTATTTTTGTATTTGTTTAAATGGTCTCCTGAAAAGGAATTTGGAGTAGGTAGGTACCGCTGTTGTTAGAATACGACAATGTAAAGCTGCTGTTTCATGCAGGACACCATAAACAGCTAAATTCGTGCAGGAAACATTCTGTCAAGTACATATTTTTTTTATTTTTATTTTTTATTAACCCATTTCTGTCCCACTGCAGGGCAAGGGTCTCCTCCCAAACGAGGGGGAGGGGTTAGCCCTTGAGTCCAGCACGCTGGCCAAGTGCGGGTTGGGGACTTTGCATGCCCTCAATAAATGTATTAAACAAATTTTAGGCATGCAAGGTTTTCTCACGATGTTTTCCTTCACCGTTAGAGCATGTGATAATTATTTCTAATACACACATAAATTCGAAAAGTCATTGGTGTGTTGCCTCGGATTCGAACCTGCGACAACTTGCGTGGGAGGTGCCAACTTAAACCACTTGGCTATCACTGCTTTTAAGTACATATAAGAAGTATTTTTTCAGTCTATTCATAATAGACAAAAACTGATAAAACATTTATTTAGGTGTTATCAAGTGAGTGAGTGAGGAAAGTTTTAATGTTAACTGACTGATTGAAAATTTCTCTATCTACCTCTAGAAAACGAACTACAATGAAATATAAGTACATGCTATACATATTATGTAGTGTCGCCTTGAGCCCTTGACCACCATTAATTACTGGCACTGATATGTAATCTATCAGCAAATGAATCATCTGTACAAAGTCCTGCTACATTCTATTGTATAATAAATAATAACACTCCGGTGTAAGGAACTATGAACTCGTGTTTATCTCACGCACTTCGGCCTGCGTCGGCGCAAGTTTCAGCTGCATGCTGCATGCATCCGCATCGTGGCTTCATCTCATTAACAGTGTGGTCTTTCAAAATCATTGTAACCGATTTAATGGAATAACCTACCCTACTACTACTAGGGTAAGGTTGCGATACAAAGGTATTTTGAATAGACCAGCAGGCAAATATTGTTTAATTCCAACAATATCAATTAAATGGTTCGAACAAGGGGACCAAATATTTATTTATTACGTTTTGATACTAAACGCTTCATAAATATATTATGAATACTGCGGATACTTCAATGCTTGCTACGCTTGCGAATGCTTCCATACTTCTGATTTTATAAGTGGTCCAATTGTAGCAACATTATCCTACTATTTTCAGTAATTAAATAATTTAACGAAAACGGGGGAGGCCTAAACGATGATAGCGGAATGATCTGTACCTCGATTCTCTACCACTATTGACTACCGACAACCGGCTAGCTATCGAAATCTTGACATTTAAATGTACTGACAAAATATTTCCTACGACACCCGTCAGAGGCGCTGATCAGATTTTCATACAAAATTTCTCGATGACAGCTCGGTTGTCGGTAGCAGTAGAGAATCGAGCTACTGGACACATTGGAGAAGGACTAGTTGGAAATTGCCGCCGAACTTAAAATCCACTCAGAAGTTTTTACATAAACTGATAACCAACTGAACATGCAACTATCCTCACAAATTTTCACATTTATACTATAAGTCGAATTTATATTTTTGGTCGTCGTATACACTAGTGCACAGGTCACATCGACAATTTTAACTACATTGATACAATGACCTGTTTTTTACTAGAAATTCATCACGCGATGTTTTGTTGACAAGTAGTTTATAATGATAATAAGTATGTTTACACACTGGGCGTAGATTCCACTGATACAAGTTTGTGTTTGCCATAGTAACACAATATTAATACTATGAAATTAGGTCTCGAGCGCTTTTTCTCAGCCACTATTGACAACCGGCGAGCTTTCGAGAAATATGATCAGCGCCTCTGGCGGGTGTCGTAGGAATTATTTTTGTAATACATTTTGTAATGTCAAATTCTCTCGATATTCGATAGTATTGATTGTAGAAAATCGCGCACTGTAGACTTTTCGCGATTAACATAAGAACAACTAAATTGATTTTATGTTCTTTCTGCACCTAGTTTTCACTAATAGGATTTTTTAAAGAGAAACGTCAAGTGTGTATTTTATAAAGGCTTAGTGAAAATATATACATACAAAACATAACATCCCGCCCTCTCCCCATAAGAGTAGGCAGAGACCAGAGAAAATAGTATTAAAATACTTAGCGTAAAAAAGTAAGTTAATTGTTCTCAAATTGTTTAAAAGCCCTTTATGAAGAGCTAAGAGGAACCACTCACTCATTTCGAATCATTTCAACTTACTTTACAATGTGATCTATACTTTAGGTGCTGCCTACAATCAGCAATTTAGTCACTTAGTTAATCTCTCGATTTGACCGCGACCTTAAAAACATCTCCGCGATGCGTCACGCACTTCTCGGAGAGATATCCGTTTATTTAGGGGGCGTATTATAATTACAAGTAATTAGTACGAACAAACAACTAAATAAGCCAACAAACAGTGTGCTTCTGAGAAAGGGTCAAGTTTAATTAGTGATAACTAATATGTTGTTCACGACGACGGGCGCAAAATGTATGAGACTAAGGGTATGTTGAGTAAAAATTAAAATCAAGTCATTATAAACGAATTTTTTTAAAATTCAACAATGCAACTCTAACACTAGATATAGCTTTTTGCTGCAGGGACTTTTACGAACATACAAACAACGGACACAAAATATAACCAGACCCGAAACCACAATTTGTGGATCGCACAAATTATTGTTCCGTGTGGGAATCGAACCCTCCCGATACAACGGTAGTAGCGTGGCAACCACCTTAACCACTGCGCCAAGGGCTTGAAATAAAGTATCAGAAAAAAAATTGTTCAAAGTTGGTTTGTCTATGTTTACCTGGTACAAGAGAATAATTCCTATTGCAAGATCTTTAGTTTGTCACAAAACAAGATCTATGGTAGATATTTTCGGTAGGTTAATAAATAACAATCAATAACAAAAGACTATTACAGGTAGTAAGAGTTTTTGCAAGATATCCACCTGCTTACAACCAACATGGCAACCCTTAGGTACCATTGTTAATATCAAGTTACTTGTCAAGTGCTTTGTTGTAGACGTTACCTAACGGCTACAATGCTACGCTAACACACACACACACACATAGTCACACATATACACACTTAAAAAAAACACGTTTTTTCTTATAGAGTTAGGCAGAAAACGCCACTTGCCAGGAATAGTCGATACCTACAAACTTGACAGAGACACATTTTTATTAACATTTTGTAAAATTGCAATTTTCATCTTCTCATCTCATTCGTCTACAAAAGTCGAGTAGTTGTACCTTGTACAGGTGCAAGGAAGAGCTAAAACTGGACTTTGTACTTAGTAATTAACTACACGTCCTAATAACTTTGACCTTCATTCATCCTAATTATGCTTAGTATAAAAAATACAAGGAAATAACAAACATTAGATTTTCAAACGCAGCTTGTTTTTGAAACTAGTTTTTATGCTATTTGACTTTGATCTTTGGACTAGCGACTATTTAAAAGAATTAATGGTATAACAGAGGACGACTTTAAGGACAATACAAGGTAACTAAACGATTTATAATCACTGCTTTCCTACTTATATTATAAACTAGCTGACCCGCGCAACTTCGCTTGCGTCACATTAGAGAGAAAGAGAGATTTTTTTCCCCCGTACTCTGCTCCTATAGGTCGTAGTGTGAAGATATAGAGCCTTCCTCGATAAATGGGCTATCTAACACTGAAAGAATTTTTCAAATCGTGCCAGTAGTTCCTGAGATTAGCGAGTTCAAACAAACTCTTCAGCTTTTAATATTAGTATAGATGCGAAAGATTGTTGGTTTGGACGGATGTACGAGTATCTATGCAATATGCATGTTTGTTACTCTTTCAAAAAAATGTGGGACGCTGATAGCTTATAATGTGAATTAACGAATATCATACTTTTTACCCCTGTAAATCCATTCACACAAAATCGCCTGCCGCGTCTTTCTGTCTGTTTGCGATAAACTCAAAATCTTCTGAACGTATTTTAATGCGATTTTCACAAATATACAGAGAAATTCCCAATTTATTTTACTGTTAACCTATTACAGTAAAATAACTTCTCAACTCGGCCGAAGTTTCAGCCTTTTGGCAAGGAAGGATATTATATTTTATATAAAAAAGTCCCCACATCACATGTGTGATGACCAGTAGCCACAATCGCGTCACCGTTCGGTAACTGTGGTCACTTGTTATCTACACTTATAGGTAGGGTTACCAGGGGTTATAATACAAATACCGGTCACGTTAGTCATCTTAGTTGAAAAATTTATAATCATGGCAACCAGCTATATATATCAATAGTTATTATGGCCTATGTAGGAACATGTGGTCAGGTACAAGGCTATGATATTTCAGGGCGGCTTTCGTCTCCCCTCGCTCTGCAGCTGACAACTGCAAGAAGGTAGTTTATAATTCCTACGGTTATCTAGCATAATTTGTTGGTTTATTGGGAATAATCGAGTGAGTCCATCAGGAACCGGTCATGCGTAATTGTGTAATCAGGAACTTTTCAATGTTGGGCAAGATGACGGTCGGTAATCAAGCAAGCAATTAACAAAAAGAATTGGAGAAAATCATTCATCCATTCATCATATCTCATAGGACCTCACAAATAATTGTTCTGAGTGGAAATCGAACCCACGACACAATGATACCGGCGTGGCGACCTTTACCTCTGCGTCACGGAGGCAGTCTCTTGTTGTTGAAATATCCTGATATCGCCATACAATTCTCAACATCACTTTTTCTTGATGATTCCTCTTGCAGACAGGTAAAAGAAGCGCCGGCGTTATTTTCACTTGTTAAAAATTTGTTCTGCAACAAAATCCTGCCTATTTCGGTCATATGGTAACTCTACATATAAGTATGTGATCATTCAGCTGTATATTACAATATTACATATATAACTAACACTGGTAGACCGCTACAGAGTGCGAAATAAGATAAAACAATGATAACAGTGCTCAGGTCAAGGGCGAGACTCGAACTCTTTGAGATTCGCACGTCGTTGTATCAATGAATTATTTTTTTACTGAATTTTGGATCTTTGTCACTATGTAGGTAGAAGAGTACAGATATATGTATGATATCATGCCTGCTTTACCCGAAGGTGTAGGCAGAGGTGTATGAAATACACACACGTTTCGCGATTTAATAATTTAAATCCCGTGAAATTGGGCGCGAGCCTTAACTCCGGGCTTCTGTAGCTCGATTCTCACTATTGACGACCGGCAACCGACCTGTCATCGAAAATTTTGTATGAAAATCTGATCAGCGCCTCTGACGGGCATCGTAGAAAATATTTTGACAGTACATTCTAAATGTCAAACTTTCGATACTCGACAGTGCCGACTGTACAGAATCGCGCAAATATTGAGAATTTTATTTTTCTTTTTCGTCGGACTATAGAAACAAGACATAGCTTAATTTCAATTAAGTTATAAGTAAGTGTAAAGATAGTTATTACATTTTGCAGTTTGTAAAAGGAGTGCAGCTTTAATAGTACCTACCTCAATTACGAACTAACTGTACAGTGGTTCATTAAGGTAAAGAGCCAATCAATTGATCATCGACCGATGGTGAAATAGGTCAGTCTTAAGAATCGATGGTTTTATAACTACATACAGAGATGATCAAGGCATGTCTTGTAAGGAACAATGTGTTTTAGGCTAATAATTGGGATGGTATTTGCTAAGTAAGAATACCCTACATTTAATGTCAATGTATGCACATACTATCAATAAAATTATTTTCTCAAGCCCGACAATACAAGAGTTTTGACTGTATTTTGACTGCCTCCGTGGCGCAGTTGTTTAGGTCGCCACGCCGTTCCTATTGCGTCAGCAGGTCGTGGGTTCGATTCCCACACGGGACAATTATTTGTGCGATCCACAAAAGTTCCCGCGACACAAGAGCAATTCTTAGTGCGGGAGTTGTCTCTAATAAGATAAAGAGTATAGAGAGGTATATCAGTTTTTAATGGGATAAAAAATCCCAACCTGCATTTGGTTTCGGCTCTCTTTCGTTCCACTTGCCCAGCAAATGACAAAATCCTTAGATTTACTTATTTAATTTGATACACATTAAAATAGTAACAGTAAAATATAAATAAACAAAGCTTCGAATGATCATCAATTTTTACAACAACAGTCATCAACAGTGCTCCACAGTCTCCTCACGTCCTAACAACAGATTATACACCCGGATACACTACGTACAGTCACGAGCACAAATATGTGTACATTGACATATTTTTAAACACAAAATTACGCCTACAAAATTGAAAATTATAAATAAATTAATTTAACAAATGATTCTGTGCTGATTCCACCACGCTGGCCAAGTGTGAGTTGGAGACATTGCATTCCTTTAAGAACTGTGTTAAAGATCTCTCAGACACGCAAGGTTCACTGTTGGAACAAGTGGTAATTATTTCTTATACACACATTACTTCGAAAACTCATTGGTTTCGGGTTTGAACCATCGACCACTCGCGCGGGAGGCGCATATTGTGGCTACTCGGCTGTGACTGAAACTGAAAATAAATTGAGACTTAAAAATTATTTCACATTAATTCATTTCAATGGAACGAAAAAGTGCAGCAGATTGTTATCAAAATGTTACATTATAATTGTATGATTGTAGACGTATTTTTCCTCGTGACCGTATACCTAGTACATACCAGTATGTATATATACATCTACCAGTGAGCTACTACGCTACTGACATGTTCCTTGTTACGAGACGACCTTCGTGCGAGTTTTGGACATCCATTTATGTAGGGTTGCCCATTTTAGACGACGAATGTTTGTTTTAAAATAATGCTTGTTATACCGTATCTTTAAAGTCCGCAGGCTAGGCTTTTGGCCATTGTGGTAGACTGGTGTCATGTGACAATCTTTACCGTGCTGGCTCGCCTGTCTTCTGAAAAGTGCTGCAGCCAAATGGGATATTCTTGAGTCAATCAGCATGCAGTAAAATACATAAAATCACGTCTTCTTCCCATAGGTGGAAGACACCAGAGAACACCACTTGGTACGATTTCCAAAAAAAATCCTTGCTTTATTCATATCCAAACGTCTTGTCATGCAGGATCACCGGTTACAAGTTCTTAGTGTACTATACAATAAATTATCTGCACATATAAATCTTTACTGGTACTGGAATTTGGTATGAAGATACCTTAAAATTGTAGAGGACTAAGAGAGTATTTTTGGAAATTCCACCCCGAAGGAGATGAAATTCCACGCGGGCAAAGCCGAGTACGGAAAGCTGGTTTAATTTTGAAATTTCATAATTCCTTATCGTTAAAGGAGTTTCTGCATTTGGCCTCTATTACCTTAGTGAAGGACTCCCATATTTTCTAGTCTACTTGTTCTATGTAGTTCCAGTCTACATCTATCGGAAAGTAAAGGAAAACATCACGCATATAATATATTATCTATAAGGGTGTTTATTGAACAGCTGTCTGCAGTGTTTATAAATAAACGCATCTGCTTAGTCAGTTAACTTCCACGATAAGGGCAATTACTGTGAACTGTAACAATCTCGTAATTAACTAACGATCGCTGATTAACTTTATGTAAACATAAACACATTATATCTATATTGAAATGGTAACTAGCTGACTTGACACTAAAACTTAAAAGTATTATGGTTAGGAACAACTAGCTTTTGTTTGCCCGCGACTTCGTCCGCGTGGTTATGTGACTTACGACAGAATTTCCATATTCATTTTCTCTTCTAACCCCTAGCGTTGATAAGCTAGCTTTGTTTTTGCCACAATAAATTTCTTCACTTGAACGTAATCGCGGGCAGGGAGTAGTATTTGAATTCAAAATTCAAGAAAAACGAAAAATTTGTCCGTTTGTTACTCTTTCACGCAAAAACTACTCAACGAATTTTGTTGAAATTTATTATAACCTGGATTTACACATAGGATATTATTAACTTCAGGAAATCTTTTCACGGGAACGAAGTCGCGGGCTACAACTAGTAATATAAATGGAAAAGTTGGATGTATGCCTGTTCGTAAATTTTATCACAAAACTACTGAACAGAATTTGACAATGTATGAATCTTTTGACAATGTATGAATTATCTGTGTATGAAATTGAAATTTCATACAAAGACAAGACCTTACTATTTCTTCACTTCAACCAAGTTGCAAGCTAATAAATACATAAGAAAAAACGTACAGCACAGCCCTCGCCTACTAAATTAGTGAATCGCCAATTACTTATTGAACAATGAAGTGGGATGTGCGGCGCAGGTGAGCGGCACCGCGGCGCGAGTCTGTACACCACTCTCATACGACACACACGTACATACACCGTACACCATACCGTATAGGAAAGGCACAGGACTGACGAAAAAACTGTGAGTAATAGTATAGTTAACAACAGAAATATACATTTCCATATATACCCTAAGCTTTACCAAGTGAATAGTGGTAAAAGTTCGAAATAATTGTTCGGACTTTTGCCATTGAGAGTTGGTAAATCTTAAGTTTTACCGGAAAATCTTAGGATTTACCACAGTTCGGGCTTTTACAGTAATATATATTATTATACAGTCATATTTGTAGTAAATACATAAGTATGCAGAAATGATAGTATTAAAAAGCACGCCAGAAATCACGAGAGTTCCCTAGTTGCACTGATAAATACTAGGAATACATACAACAAACTTTAACAAACAAATAAGTTACATTGTGTACAACAGCTATTTATGCGATCCACAAATAGTTGTTTCGGGTCTGATTGTACTTTGTGCCCGTTGTTTGTATGTTTACAAAATTCCCCGCGACACGAGAGCAATTCTTAATGCGGGAGTTGCCTTTTATAAAAAGTATACAAAAATTGTTTTTGTTTATACAAAAAACGTTTAATTTAACACAATCATTGGTATACTTTCGCTAGTAATTGTACAAGGGTTATATACCATGGTAGCACGCACCGCTCTCATGTTCCACCCTCCCGGATCTAGTCCCAGTGTAATGTTTACCGTTTACTAAACGATATTGACATCGTTAACGCCTATTACTAATTAGTTGATACGGCTGCAACGTGAGCGAGGGCAGGCCGCGACCCCTGAGTTACATCACCCACCTACTTGGAACATCACGACTTTTACACCCTAAGGTGAAGGCAGAAGTGTTGCACCCGCATTTCTCCATAAGCAATGGAGAAATGCTCCTTTGTAATAAGAGGCGAGAATATTACTTATATTACTAACTCTGGACGATTGCAAAGAATATTCTAATATCTATACTTACTAATATTATAAAGCTGAAGAATTTGTTTGTTTGATTGTTTGTTTGTTTGTTTGAACGCGCTAATCTCAGGAACTACTGATCCGATTTGAAAAATTCTTTCAGTGTTAGATAGCCTATTTATTGAGGAAGGCTATAGGCTATATATCATCACCCTACGACCAATAGGAGCGGAGTAGCAACGAGAAATATTACAAAAACGGGAAAAATTATGACGCGTTCTCTCTAATGTGACGCAAGCGAAGTTGCGCGGGTCAGCTAGTGGATTATAAAAGACCGACCCTATAATCTTACCCTGAACCTAGTGCTCTGTCAAGTAACAGTCGGATGCACTACCACTAGACTATACTATACCCACAATTATGTTAAAATTGTAATTATAACAGACTTAAACATTTTATTGCGGACGCGGTTGTCACTCCCGCATAGGTCTTATAAGTCACGAAAGAAGATGTTCCCTCATTACTAATATTCCTCTATCTGACGTCACCTGAATGAGATGCAATAGATGGACACAGGCCAATGATGATGATGATGATGAAACATTTTATTAGGCACAAATTTGATTGGTAGTAAATTATCCTATTTCACCAAATTAAGTTCAAATGTTAAACCATGAAATGAGGGTTCCAGCGACATACACCCGGTTTCTTAGGTACATTTCGCGATAGTTTATCTACTCAATAACGTTTAAACTCATATAAAAAGACGCTAATGAATAGATGAGCTACCGCTAAATGTATTCAGAAACCGGGGGTTAATCAGCTGGTCTTGTGGTCCGAGTCACGGGGGCAAAAATGATTTTTTAATCAATCCGTATACTGGGACCCTATGTCCAGTTTATTGCGGTCCCAGTCGCGTTAACCCTCCATGAAACATATTTCGAGGGTATAGCGCTAAAACCCTATAAGTGACAAAAAATAAAACAAAGCTTTTTTATACATCTCGATGCGTCGTTTGCGCTCTTTTTAGTAGTGTAATCAAATAAGTAAATTTCACAGTGCAAAGCAAATTACTTGAAGTAATAACCCAATAAAGTGCATGTGTTTGTTTACGACTAAATCACTAAAACACATAAAGGTTAGGTAAGGTGTTAGCCATTTTATTCTTATTGGGTTCTAGCACTATACCCTCGATATAACTCTCGTGCAGATTGTTAAACATTACATCATTGGTAAAGACTTCCTCATAGCCGGCCTACGCCAATTACTGCACAACTCGATACAATGCTGGAACTAAGATCGTATCTCTCGAGGTCAGGAGTAGCCGTTATCATCCGAGTCAATGTACTCTGTGTCAAATATCACATAACTGCGATTCAGATTTTAAGATATACGAGTTTATTAAATCACTGAATGAATTATAAAGACTGTCGCATTGCTAAGCATCAAGTGCCAAAATGAGAGAGTATTCCTGTAAATACAACACTCTGGCCAAGTGCAGGGACTTTGAATTCCTTCAAGAACTGCTTATAAACCACCTATCTTCTTACACATGTAAATATCTATCCCTTTTTTATGAACGATTCCGCAAAGCTGTATAAAAATTAGTTCAGTAGTTTTTTAATATAACTGGTTTCGACTAGACCATGTAAAATAAAGTCGTTTTTCGCTGTCTGTCCCTTTGTACATAATATATGTACATAGACTTTGATGTGTTTTTTAAATGGAAAGAGCGATTTAAGGGGTAGTTTTATGCGTAATAATTGTAAAGGTTTTTAGTAAAATATTATTTACAAACGTATAGCGGACACTTGTGTAGGATATAGGGATAAAATTTTAATATGTAGCTTGTACTATCTTACTCCTGACCAATATTCGGTTAAAGCAACCAATTTAATTAAAGATATGCTTTTCAGGAAATTAATTCCACCTGTACAGCTTTTCAGTTTACAAACTTCAGATTCATGAAAATCAAATCAGTAGTTTTTGCGTGAAAGAGTAACAAACATCCCAACTACCTTGAATCTTTACAACAGTAGGACAGCGCCACAGAGGAACAAAACATGGGCTTTTAAACACCTTACCCTCCTTAGCTGCGCAGTCGGTACAAAAAACGCTAAACACTGTAATTATACAGGTAGACAGGTAGAGAACATAGCACGTAACTGAATCCATTGTAGTCATTGTTAGTTACATTATAATTGTTTAAGGTTTTTGGGACAGGTACAGGTTACAGGTAGTCTCTTATTGTTGCCACGAGGTATTAAATATTGCTGTCACGTGGTATATAATGGCATATAGCGTCACCTGTTTAACACGATGGTGTACGCAGAGTGCGCGTTTCGTATTTGCACTTTGCAATAAAAACAGCCGATTCTCCCAAAAATATCAAGTGCCTATGACAGAAAATTTTAGATTTATGATTTATTTAGATTATAATGGATAACTCTGTGTAGTTTCGAACTAAAGTATTTTGTATTAAACCACCTTCAGCTAAAAAGCTTGCAGTTCAATTATGCTCAAAATTTAAAATTTTATTTACCTCCACCAGTCACAAACTTTGCTAGACTCCCTACTAAATTGACATATTTTTAAAGTCAATTTAGTAGGGAGTCTAAAAACTATCACAATAATACTAGGGTACTAGTATTATTGTGATAGTTTATGTACCCATGCATTTGAGTGCTAATTAAATATCTCAGTGTTTGCTACTTTTTAGTGTTCCGTACCCAAAGAGTAATAGACGGGACCCTATTACTAAGACTTCGCTGTCTGTTTGCCTGTTTGTCTGTCTGTCACCAGGCTGTATCTCATGGACCATGAAAGTTACACAGTTGAAATTTTTGCAGATTATCTATTTTGCTGGTGTAGGTTTTACGAAACGAAATACAAAAAAAACATAATAAAATAAATATTTAATGAGGCTTTCATACAACAAACGTGATTTTTTGCTTTTTCTATTAACTATGGTACGGAACTCCTAGCGCGCGAATCCAACTCGCACTTGGCACATTTTTTATTCTAATTGAATTACGTTAGAGGTCAACATAGTGATTAGACTTTGGACTGCAACTCCTTTTTTCTTTGGACTTTGATACCTAGTCACAAGGTTGATACAAGTTATATAACGAGTATTTGTTCTTATGAGTGAAGATTCGGAATTTGTTAGTTGCGTATAATTAACTAAACGCGATTAAAATTAAAGATACCTTATTTGTTTACCCGACGTTTCGATCAAATTGCATCTACTGTTGTCACGGAGCTCTCTGCTTTGAAAAGCCTATCTACTTGGAAATATTTCGCGGGGTAAAAAGATGTGTTAATCCAGGTTATAAACTAGCAAATACCAATTTTATGTCTCTGTGGTCCGAGTAGTATGCGACTGTTGAACAGGCTTCGGTCTTTATTCTCAAAAATCGACTAAGACCCACTCAACATTATCAGCCTAGCCTTCCTTCCAACTGTGTTGGAGTCGGCTTCCAGTCTCACTGGATACAGCCAGTATTTTACATGGAGCGACTGCCTAGCGGACCTCCACAACCCAGTTACCTGGGATATAACACTATATGCTTCGGTTAGACTGGTTGTTAGACTTTCAAGCTTCTGACTTCTGTTAACGACTGTCAAAGATCTTTGAAAATGACAATACCGAACATAAATATCTTTGTGTACAGGCAATGTACAGAATATGGCAATCAATGTTTAATATTCAAACCTTGTATACTCTGTCTGATTGTACATCAAATATAGGATTCAATTATAATATCGAACAATATCTATCGCTGACCATAATAAGGTACCATAAAAATACCAAGTCTCATTCCTACAGGGGTAAGCGGGGATCTGTAGAAATAGCTCTAAAGTGAACTATAGTTTAGAAGGACATTTCGCTTCAAAACTATAATTTCGCTTGCAGACCGTGACACACAAATGTGTCAAAATCACTGATCAAATCTCATTCACAGCAAAACTCTTTGTATTAACAGGAAAAGACAAATTATATAGAATACCTATGATTACTGTACAATAACAACACAGATAACGTGACGCGATCGACACGTAATTTAGTGAAATTCGCCATTTTTTGTAACATATCAACCGATAGATGTAGGCTCAGCATGTGTAGGTGGCAGTCAGGAACTGTGTGCATAGGTCAGGTGTGATAGCGCTGACACGGTCAGCGGCGCAACCCGGATCACGAGTGTTTGTAAACACAGCGGTGCATGCGGGGGCGGCGGGGCGCGGGGTGCGGCCCGGGCACCCACGGCCAAGGCGAGTGCAGGAAAATTTTACCCCGCCGGTACTAGCGCGCCCCTCGACTGCCCCCGAGCCGTTATCGCCGCGCGCTCGCCGGCCGCCTATATAACGCGCACCCCGCACTCTCCCGGCACATTCACTGTCGTGTTACAGGCAGACGCACACGGACCTGATATCTCCACTTCGTTCAATACATCACAATGGCAGCCAAGTTGCTCGTTCTTTTCGCTTGCATCGCCTTGGTGAGTACACTACCCGGAGCGAGTCCAGCCTCGTGTTGCCGCATCGTTCATAACTTGACCGTTCGCGTGCTTGTTCCCTCAGAGCCAGGCCGGTCTGGTGCGCCGTGACGCGCCCGCCTCCTCGCCTCTGCAAGACATCGAGAAGCATGCCGGTGAGTTCCAGAAGACGGTCAGCGAGCAGTTCCAGTCGCTGGTTAACTCCAAGAACACACAAGAGTTGAACAAGGCGTTGAAGGACGGCTCCGAATCCGTGCTGCAGCAATTGTCCGCTTTCTCCAACACCCTGCAAAAGGCGGTAAGTACTGACCAGCAGCGAGAGACAATTGAGGGATATGACAGTGATTGAACTGGGCTAAATATATTATTGTATGTTACAGTTGGGTGATGCTAACGGCAAAGCTAAGACCGCTATCGAAGAGACTCGCCAGAAGATTGAGACCGCCGCCGCTGATCTGCGCAAGGCTCACCCCGAGGTCGAACAGCAAGCCAGCGCTCTCCGTGAGAAACTGCAGGCCGCCGTCCAGAACACCGTACAGGTAACAATCACTTGCATACCTTGCCACCTGATTAGTTAGAGTTCACACAGTTCACATTATCACAAAAATGATTTTTGTGGAAACACCTTACAATCGCGTCTCATGTATCCACAAACTCCCAGCATTCTCACATGTATGTATGTCTTCCAGGAAACCCAGAAGCTCGCCAAGGAGGTAGCCAGCAACGTTGACGCGACCAACCAGAAGTTGGCTCCCCAGCTCAAGCAGGCGTACGATGACTTAGTGAAGAACGTGCAGGACGTCCAGAAGAAGCTGCACGACGCTGCCACCAAGCAGTAAGACCGCGGTACTACACCTCGCTACACGATAACCTACACCAAATAAACATATACTCCACCTACTTTGTTACTTTTTGTATACAAACCTAGATACATCCAACCGTCCCTTTATGTCATTGATCGACCGACTAATTGGTAGTGCGCTAATCTGCAGTCGGTACTATCGAGTAACGATAGTTTGAAAATTAAAATATACTGCAAAAACAGCTCTGCTACTAGAGACGCTGATCAGATTTTTAGACAGAAATTTCTCGATAGTTACCTTTGAGTACCCGATACTTAAAATTTCTGTACTTTGAAACCTGAAACATATTTGGCTTGAAAATAATGAACATTACTTATTGATTGCGACATCCGTATAGCATAATATAAGTGTAGTATACAGAATTCATGGGGGTAGGTTATCAATCTCATGGGGGCGGGCAAAGACCCAAGAATGCCACATATATGAATAAAAATCAATAATCGGACAACTCACACACAGTCATTTGATTCCAAAACCAGCAGAGCTTGTACTATGGTAACCAAATAACTGATAATCATAATAGGTACATACTTACATAGAAAAATTTACAATTAGGCTCAGAACAGATACTCGTACTCGTCACACAAATATTTGCCCTGGGTGGGATTCGAACCCACCAACACGGCACCACGGTTCGTGCGACGAGATGACAACGTTACTCATTGCGCCAACTTGCTACAATTCTTGCAACCGGTCACATATCCGCTTTTTCACACGTGGTCATAACTTTAAATTATAAAAACCGTGTATATTGTTAAAATATATTTAATTCACATACTTTTTATATTCGCTAACTGATAAAAGAGCGCAAATTTATTTCGCCTATCACTCAGAACTTAGTGTCAGCGACCTCTGTGTCATTCGATGTCAAATTTGATAAATAATAGCTGTTGCCTGTGACTTCGGTCGTGTGAAGAGATTTTTTGAGTTGAAAAGTTTGATGTAGGTACTCCAGTAAATAAAATAAATAAATTTAACCCATTAATTGTCCCACTGCTGGGCAAGGGTCTCCTCCCGTAATGAGGAAGGGGTTAGGCCTTGAGTCCACCACGCTGGCCAAGTGCGGGTTGGGGACTTTGCATGCCCTCAATAAATGTACTCCAGTGTTTAAGCAAAATTTCTTAAACGTCTTTTAAGTATACTCACGAATAAAGTCGCTTCGAAGCTGACTTAGGAAAAAAGCAGCCAGTGTCTGATGATTTTTTACAATCCCCGTGCACATTTATGTTAAAATTCTTTTAGAAGACTGCGTTAAGCACAAACTTTTGGTTTCGGTAGTGGAGGAAAATAAATAAAAAGAATAATGAAGTAGAGTTTTTGTCATATTATCTTTATATATATAATTATTCTGTAAGTGTGTATGTCACTATTAAACGACTGGACCGATTTTGATGAATTCTTTTGTGTGTGTTCAAGGGGATCTGAGAATGGTTTAGATTCACAATTTTGTCCGCTGGACAATGTTTTTTAATTATTTTTTTATTTATTAGACAGGACAACGTCTGTCGGGTCCGCTAGTATACGTATATACATATACACTGATAACTTTGAAAAACATATGAAAACGTACTCAGCGCCTCTATCGTATTTCATGGGAACTAATTTATTAGAACTAATTTCACGATGTAATATTCAACAGCCGATACAAAAGCTGACCAAGTGTCAAGTGTAGCGAATCGCGCTAAAGTTTGCACCTTGCCTGGCCTTATCAGTTCTCTCGTTGAACTGTTGATGATAAGCGCGCTGGACCTTGATCTCTAACGTTATCACCTTATCACCGCTACTCTCCAACTGTCACTATCTCCTAATTGTTACATCATTACAGCTTTGTATTACAATGATTTTATGATCCAACAATTATGTACAGTATGCAAGGTGTGCGTATGTCGGAGGTATACAAAATTTTGATTATCAGTCAACTACTGACTTATGCAACGGACGGTTGCCTGTTGGTTAATTACTTTTTGGCAAACACTTTTTACTCGTGTTACATCGTGTATAACTCCCGTACGCATGTACGGGAGTTATACACGATTCGAGAGCATTCTCGAATTAGCTATCCATACTAATATTATAAATGTGAAAGTAACTCTGTCTGTCTGTCTGTCTGTCTGTCTGTCTGCTACTTAATCACGCCTAAACTACTGAACCAATTTGCATGAAATTTGGTATGGAGATATTTTGATACCTGAGAAAGGACACAGGCTACTTTTTACCCCGGGAAAATGACGCATTTCCCGGGAAAATTCAGGTGGCGAACGAAGTCGCGAATATTCAATATTATAATGACACTGAATTAACAAAATTCCGTTGTCATGGCAACTGTTTTAATGGCGGATATGCCTCAGCGCAATTTCGTTATATTAAGAGATATAAATAATTTTGAGAATATTTTTCGCGAAAAAAAGGCATATTTTATATCAACACGCCACGACCAATAGGAGCAGAGTAACAGTAAAAAGTGTTACAAAAACGTGGAAAATTCTGACCCATTCTCTCTTATGTGACGCAAGCGAAGTTGCGCGGGTCAGCTAGTACATATATATATTACCTTAGCCTTTGTACCAAACTATGTCGGTGTCGGCTTCCAGTCTCACCGGATGCAGCTGGATACCAGTGTTTTACATGGAGCGACTGCCTTTCTGACCTCCACAACCCAGGTACCTAGGTTATAACACGATACCCTTCGGTAAGGCTGGTTGTCAGACTTTCAAGCTTCTGACTACTGTTAACGATTGTCAAAGATCTTCGAAAATGACAGCCGGGACCCACAATTTAACGTGCCTTCCAAAACACGGAGGACCTCGATATGTATAAGATGGTCACCCATCCACAGAACCACCTCGGCAAGCGTAGCTTAACCTCAGATATCGATCCGTGTGGCTGTTGTTAACTAAGCCACGAGGTACTTTCTGATAAGTTGTTGGACGATTTATTATTATTTATTTATTAACATCTTACAACAGTATTCTACATAATATGTAAGATAATATAATTGCCTTCTTTCCCAAGTTTTATGTCCTCCTAGCCAATATTCGGGTAGTGTGGCCACTGGCCTGTTTCAACTAAGTGACTAAGGGTTTGTTTATAGTGAGCAAGTGTGCGCATATTTCACAAATACCTACTATCGTTTAATGGCTCTCCGGTGGGACAGTTATGGGTCTTCGAAGAGCTGAGCACGAGTAAAGCAAGTGGCATGGACAAACTTCTACTAGAAGCGCCCTCGTTCGGGGCTTTTCATTTATCTGGCCATAAAGTACTCTACGAGCAACAGAAATCTGCGTCTTCAACTTCCTGACCCGCAAATAAAAATTTAAAATATAGTTTACTAGCTGACCCGCGCAACTTCGCTTGCGTCCAATAAGAGAGAATGGGTGAAATTTTTCCACGTTTTTGTAACATTAATTACTGGTACTCTGCTCCTTTTGGTCGTAGCGTGATGATATATAGCCTATGTCCTTTCTCGGGTATTAAAATATCTCCATACCAAATTTCATGCAAATTGGTTCAGTAGTTTAAGCGTGATTGAGTAGCAGACAGACAGACAGACAGAGTTACTTTCGCATTTATAATATTAGTATGGATTAAGTAAACTTACTATAAAGTATTTGAAATAGTGATAATTATATTGTATTATTTACTGTTTCTGAAAAGCTGGTTATTCGTGAGAAGAAACAGCAGTTGCCTCGGCAATCATCCATACTAATATTATAAATGCGAAAGTAACTCTGTCTGTCTGTCTGTCTGTCTGTCTGTCTGTCTGTCTGTCTGTCTGTCTGCTACTCAATCACGTCTAAACTACTGAACCAATTTGCATGAAATTTGGTATGGAAATATTTTGATACCCGAGAAAGGACATAGACTACTTTTTACCCCGGGAAAATGATGCATTTCCCGGGAAAATTGAGAAAATTCAACGAAGTCGCGAAAAATCAACATTATAATGACATTGTATTAACAAAATTCCGTTGCCATGGCAACTGTTTTAATGGCGGATATGTCTTAGCGCGACTTCGTTATACTAAGAGATATAAATCACTTTGAGAATATTTTTGGTGAAAAAAAAGGATATTTTATATCATCACGCTACGACCAATAGGAGCAGAGTAGGTAACAGTAAAAAGTGTTACAAAAACATGGAAAATTCTGACCCATTCTCTCTTATGTGACGCAAGCGAAGTTGCGCGGGTCAGCTAGTTAACCATAATTTCTTGACTTCAAAATCAGAAATTTCTCCTCAGAATTCTTAACTTACTATTCTCCCCTTTTTAATCATTATTCACACGCGAACCAAGTCGCTGACATTAGATATGAAGCAAGAAGCAGTAAGCAACGCCATCTAGTTACGAAATAACAAAACAATAGTATTGTGGTCAGTTTACCGATCTACAGATAAGTATCGAATTATACATAACGTGACAGCATATATACAAAAAATGCTGTAAAAATCTTTATGTTGTACTAACTGTAACCTACCAAAGATAACTAAGAAACTATTTGATAAATAGAATACAACAAAAAAAATTAAATAAGCTCAGGTTTTTACGTGCTAAGTTAACTTACACTTATCCGGAGGTGTGACTAGCTCTTAGTACTCTCTATACAGAAAACCATTTATTTTTGTCACACAAAAATATACATCTAGACATAATAAATACAGAACTCAGTAATTAGTCAGTACATTTACATACAACAATGCGCTAAAGCTCAGTACACGCTGTGCTAGGCACAACACAGATTTTTAGCTGTCCCTAACAATTCACACAGCACCTTTTATAATAATTTACAGTATTTGTAATAAGCATATTTTCTGATAAATAACTATGAACCGTGACTTTGTAGACTCGGTTGTATAAAGCGTGTAATACATCATATTTATTATGAAACGAGAGTATTGCTTCAATATAGAAAGATAACTTTTGTGCTAATAATATCTGCAAAAAACGTAAATTACTTTTAATATTGGCATGATAATAACTTTAATAACTTAAGACAGAAGGTCCTTTAAGTAGTGACTAAATAGATTAATCGACTTGGTATTACATAGATCTCACCACTTTTTACGGCAGAGAGACTGAGTTGCGAGACTTGGGGCTTTTTACAGGATGTTTTTGGCGGCATATTTATTTCCGACACAATTTTGAAGAAACAATGGTCACTAATTTAGAATTTTAAAGGTACGATTTGACATAACCCCGCATCTGATTCAATTGAATTCGATCTGCCGGGAGTAATTCCACGTGATCTTGTTATGTTACGTTGCATGAAGGTAAATTTAATAAACAATATTTGTTATAGCAATACTTACCGATAATGATTGCTATTTAACTTTTCTCAGGCGCTTCAATTTATTGAAAACATAATTTTAAAATGCTTAAAGTCTCTTTGGCTTGAAGATGGTTAAAGATCTACTATCAAACTTAAGCTGCATTAGTTTTAATACCTTTGAGGAACTTGAGATGAATAGGTTACTCAATAAAAATAGGTATTTGCTGTACTACCACAACTACTACTAGTTCTGCCGTTGAAATCATAATAATATCTATACTTAATATTATAAAGCTGAAGAGTTTGTTTGTTTGAACGCGCTAATCTCAGGAACTACTGGACCGATTAGAAAAATTCTGTGTTAGATAGTCCATTTATCGGGGGAGGCTATAGGCTATAGCAGAGTAGTAATAAAAATGTTACAAAAGCGGGGAAAATTTTGACCCATTCTCCCTAATGTGACGCAAGCAAAGTTGCGCGGGTCATTGCATACATATGTATCTCAACTGTAATTTTGCAGTATTTGCAAAATGTCAGTTTTGAGAAAAACGCGCCAAAGACTTTTACGATTTTACACACTTCATGCTTATTTTAATATTCATTTAACAATACTTAGATATGTATATCTTAGGCTTGCTACACACTACACACATATTCCGGCTGACCTTGCCGGGCGAGAACCCGAATATGTGTAGATGTCCCCAATCGGCACAAGCCGAATAAGTGAGATGAGTTGGTTTTGTTGTTGGATAAATATGTATATAACTGAATAATTATGCATGTGTACTGGTTGGACTACATGAGCGCAATAGTTAACTTCAAATATAATATCAATCATCTCGTCTTACAATAAATAAAATGTATTCCGCAGGCGCTATATACTACTAGCTGACCCGCGCAGCTCCGCTCACGCTTTCTTCTATAGCTGACCCAGCAGACTTCGTACTGCCTCATCGATAAATAAAAGACCTCGAGAAACATCTTTTGTATAAAATGATTTTAAAACAAACAAATCGAATCTGTATTTAATAAAAGAGTATTTATTGAATAAAGCATGAAGTTTTATTATTATTTTCAATACATCATGTTGCTTACTTAGAAAACAGAGTTTTCCTGAAATACTGGCTATTAATAAGGTTTAAATTTGATATTCACAGACACACACACTGTTAAAATACAGTCTGTTTATTAATTTAAAGCTTTCTCATAAACCATATTTTTTGTTTTGTTTTGTGGTGCGTAGATAAACAAAGAAGACGGTTTTCCGACGCGCGAACACGCGACGTATAATTGTAAATGCGCGAAACAGGGAAACTCCAAGTTGATTCCACAAACTTCTAACGACTGTCCTTGCGATTTATTTATGGTCATCGCAAAGGCCAGACGTACTGGAAATTGTAAGCTTTTAAAATCGAATGGTAAGTCCGTTGGAATCATCGGTATCCGCGGGATCAAGACATCCTCTCCTTTGTATTTGCCTTTTATGATTGTCGCCTCAATGACGTTATTCATCAGTCTTTTCACAGCCAGTCTTGTTCCATTGCATAGTCGAGGTTGATTATTGTTACGCAGCATGATGACAACTAATCCTACTTTTAACTGCAAAATGTGAGGTGGTAATCCAGGCAATTCTAGTGAATTTAAGAACTCAGTGGGATAGTTGATTACGTCATCCTGGTTCATTACGGTGTCGACTGATTTGAAGGAAACCAACTGTCCTGGAAGAAAATTCTGAATGGTTGCATTAAGATCCTCGACATCATTATTGTTCGCTGCCAATATTGCTCGTTCACCCAGCCAATTATGGTTATTGAACTTTTGCGCTATATCTGGGAAAACTCGCTGAATAAGCTCCACTTTTGAGTCTGTGATGTGACAGAAATCTGTAGGTAATGTGATGAATCCGGTCGAGGTGTCCACTGCAACTTTATTATTTCCAATGTCTAACAACTGCTTCGCAAACACATTTGCAGTTTCATCTTGTTGCAAAAATACTCGCATGTTAGTTGTTAAGTGGAGTGTCTTTACGTACTGCCACAAATTTGATGATTTTAGGCATGCATTTAGTTCATCAGCAACAGTTGATCGGAATCGGGAATAACTGGAAGAGTTTGACGAAAATCACCTGACAACAGAATCATGGCGAAAATATTTTGGTTGTCCGAAGATCTTTCAACGTTCTGTCCAGCGCCTCCAGTGACCTCTTATGGGCCATTGTGCATTCATCCCATACAATCAATTTGCATACCTGTAGGATCTTGGCCATTGCGCTATTTTTGGCGATGTTGTATATTGGTGTTTCGGTGATTTGCATGTTTAGTGGTAATTTCAAGGCAGAATGTGCAGTTCGCCCGCCTTCTAGCAGAGTTGCAGCTATTCCAGATGAAGCCAGCGCTAGAGCAACATCATTTCGCGATCTGATCCTCGCCAAAAGCAATAAAATTAAAAACGTTTTTCCGGTTCCTCCGGGAGCATCAAGGAAATAAATTCCACCAGATCCACTGTTCACAGCTTCTATCAAAGTGTCGTACGCAATTCTTTGTTGTTGATTTAATTGTGGAACATTTGTACGAAATGTTTCGGCCAATGCTTCAATGTCGTACTGATGTTCTCTTTGCAACTCGTGGTTTAATGCATCGTGCATATGACGATTGGGTGCTGTCATTCCCAAATACTTTATTTGCCATCAATAAACACATATCTTCTATCATGATCAATGTGTCATTGTAAAATTCTTCATTCATTTGTATTGTAGGATTTAAAGTTTGACGGCGCACACGATGCAAAACATCCTCAGACATGTCATCTCTATACTTAACCCACAAATCTTTTGGATTCGAGGGGAAACATGTCGATATGATAATCGCAAACGACGTACGAATTTGATGCGGCGACAAAGATATTACGGAATCCTTGAGCGTATCATCCCAGTGCGAATCGTTCTCAAGTAAATGTAATAGTTGACATGCCTCACGGTAAGTCGCACACAACTGTCCATCAACTGTTCTCAGTTGTTTAAACGATGTCGGACCACGAACATTCACCAACAACAACCGCAAATAATAACATTCATCGTTATTTGGATGTACTGTGTAGATGCGACCCAGTGAAGCAAATACATTTGGATGTCTTTCAACTGGTGTTCCTTGTTTTCGACGCTGAAACGATTTCGATGATGCGTCCCATGTGTAATAGCGTGGCATGTCAGCATACAGCAAAGTGCGAGCAAAATCATCAGTTTGACAGACTGTGAAGAAACTTGTTAATGTTGTCGACGGTGGATGTGCCACTCTGTCTGCCGCGTTAGATTCATTAAAATAAACTCGTTGACCATTTTCTAAATGGACTGCCAAATGGACTACTGTAGGTTGTCTTTCATGGATCGCAAATGGACGACCTAAGTCAGGTCGTCTTCTCCTCGGCATCGTAAATTGTAATTAATCAAATTGAGAAAATTTCCTGCTCATTTAGCAGTAAAGTGTCACTATCACAAAAAATAGCATATTACTTGGAATGTCACTATCACAAAGGATCACCAAAGTAAAGAAAGTTCTAGCGCACGTAGCCACAAAGATAGATATAATATTGTAATAATTCTTACAACTTCATGCTTTATTTAATAAATGCTTTTTTATTAAATACAGATTGGATTTGACATATTAGTTGGTTGTTCTATTTTAAAATATCTAGATATTTGTTTTTATTTTCGTTTTTTATGTACTACTAGCTGACCCGCGCAGCTCCGCTCACGCTTTCTTCTATAGCTGACCCAGCAGACTTCGTACTGCCTCATCGATAAATAAAAGACCTCGAGAAACATCTTTTGTATAAAATGATTTTAAAACAAACAAATCGAATCTGTATTTAATAAAAGAGTATTTATTGAATAAAGCATGAAGTTTTATTATTATTTTCAATACATCATGTTGCTTACTTAGAAAACAGAGTTTTCCTGAAATACTGGCTATTAATAAGGTTTAAATTTGATATTCACAGACACACACACTGTTAAAATACAGTCTGTTTATTAATTTAAAGCTTTCTCATAAACCATATTTTTTGTTTTGTTTTGTGGTGCGTAGATAAACAAAGAAGACGGTTTTCCGACGCGCGAACACGCGACGTATAATTGTAAATGCGCGAAACAGGGAAACTCCAAGTTGATTCCACAAACTTCTAACGACTGTCCTTGCGATTTATTTATGGTCATCGCAAAGGCCAGACGTACTGGAAATTGTAAGCTTTTAAAATCGAATGGTAAGTCCGTTGGAATCATCGGTATCCGCGGGATCAAGACATCCTCTCCTTTGTATTTGCCTTTTATGATTGTCGCCTCAATGACGTTATTCATCAGTCTTTTCACAGCCAGTCTTGTTCCATTGCATAGTCGAGGTTGATTATTGTTACGCAGCATGATGACAACTAATCCTACTTTTAACTGCAAAATGTGAGGTGGTAATCCAGGCAATTCTAGTGAATTTAAGAACTCAGTGGGATAGTTGATTACGTCATCCTGGTTCATTACGGTGTCGACTGATTTGAAGGAAACCAACTGTCCTGGAAGAAAATTCTGAATGGTTGCATTAAGATCCTCGACATCATTATTGTTCGCTGCCAATATTGCTCGTTCACCCAGCCAATTATGGTTATTGAACTTTTGCGCTATATCTGGGAAAACTCGCTGAATAAGCTCCACTTTTGAGTCTGTGATGTGACAGAAATCTGTAGGTAATGTGATGAATCCGGTCGAGGTGTCCACTGCAACTTTATTATTTCCAATGTCTAACAACTGCTTCGCAAACACATTTGCAGTTTCATCTTGTTGCAAAAATACTCGCATGTTAGTTGTTAAGTGGAGTGTCTTTACGTACTGCCACAAATTTGATGATTTTAGGCATGCATTTAGTTCATCAGCAACAGTTGATCGGAATCGGGAATAACTGGAAGAGTTTGACGAAAATCACCTGACAACAGAATCATGGCGAAAATATTTTGGTTGTCCGAAGATCTTTCAACGTTCTGTCCAGCGCCTCCAGTGACCTCTTATGGGCCATTGTGCATTCATCCCATACAATCAATTTGCATACCTGTAGGATCTTGGCCATTGCGCTATTTTTGGCGATGTTGTATATTGGTGTTTCGGTGATTTGCATGTTTAGTGGTAATTTCAAGGCAGAATGTGCAGTTCGCCCGCCTTCTAGCAGAGTTGCAGCTATTCCAGATGAAGCCAGCGCTAGAGCAACATCATTTCGCGATCTGATCCTCGCCAAAAGCAATAAAATTAAAAACGTTTTTCCGGTTCCTCCGGGAGCATCAAGGAAATAAATTCCACCAGATCCACTGTTCACAGCTTCTATCAAAGTGTCGTACGCAATTCTTTGTTGTTGATTTAATTGTGGAACATTTGTACGAAATGTTTCGGCCAATGCTTCAATGTCGTACTGATGTTCTCTTTGCAACTCGTGGTTTAATGCATCGTGCATATGACGATTGGGTGCTGTCATTCCCAAATACTTTATTTGCCATCAATAAACACATATCTTCTATCATGATCAATGTGTCATTGTAAAATTCTTCATTCATTTGTATTGTAGGATTTAAAGTTTGACGGCGCACACGATGCAAAACATCCTCAGACATGTCATCTCTATACTTAACCCACAAATCTTTTGGATTCGAGGGGAAACATGTCGATATGATAATCGCAAACGACGTACGAATTTGATGCGGCGACAAAGATATTACGGAATCCTTGAGCGTATCATCCCAGTGCGAATCGTTCTCAAGTAAATGTAATAGTTGACATGCCTCACGGTAAGTCGCACACAACTGTCCATCAACTGTTCTCAGTTGTTTAAACGATGTCGGACCACGAACATTCACCAACAACAACCGCAAATAATAACATTCATCGTTATTTGGATGTACTGTGTAGATGCGACCCAGTGAAGCAAATACATTTGGATGTCTTTCAACTGGTGTTCCTTGTTTTCGACGCTGAAACGATTTCGATGATGCGTCCCATGTGTAATAGCGTGGCATGTCAGCATACAGCAAAGTGCGAGCAAAATCATCAGTTTGACAGACTGTGAAGAAACTTGTTAATGTTGTCGACGGTGGATGTGCCACTCTGTCTGCCGCGTTAGATTCATTAAAATAAACTCGTTGACCATTTTCTAAATGGACTGCCAAATGGACTACTGTAGGTTGTCTTTCATGGATCGCAAATGGACGACCTAAGTCAGGTCGTCTTCTCCTCGGCATCGTAAATTGTAATTAATCAAATTGAGAAAATTTCCTGCTCATTTAGCAGTAAAGTGTCACTATCACAAAAAATAGCATATTACTTGGAATGTCACTATCACAAAGGATCACCAAAGTAAAGAAAGTTCTAGCGCACGTAGCCACAAAGATAGATATAATATTGTAATAATTCTTACAACTTCATGCTTTATTTAATAAATGCTTTTTTATTAAATACAGATTGGATTTGACATATTAGTTGGTTGTTCTATTTTAAAATATCTAGATATTTGTTTTTTATTTTCGTTTTTTATGTACTATGTATTTTGTGACTGAGTTTTAGCGAGACTAACGAACAGCAATTCATTTTTATATATATAGATAACGAAGTCGCGTTATGGCATATCCACCATTAAAACAGTTGCCCATGACAACGGAATTTTGTTAATTCAATGTCATTATAAAATTGGTTATTCGCGACTTCGTTCCCCACCTGATTTTTTTCGGGAAATGCGTCATTTTCCCGGGGTAAAAAGTAGCCTATGTCCATTTCCTGGCTCTAAGCTACCCCCCTACCAATTTTCAGCCAAATCTGTTCTGCCGTTCTTGAGTTATAAGTGGTGTAACTAACACGACTTTCTTTTATATATATAGAAGATGGAGTTTACGCTCATTCAACTTTGTTGTTACTTGAAAGAGAATATTACACTGTTTTTACTATATTATTAATTATTTTTTTCTTCCTATATATTTTTTATGATTGTAAATATTTTCTTTTTGTTAATTAGTCATAGTTTAGTTTAGTATAATTAATATTTCTCTCTGTATTAACATATCTAGAGGTTGTCGCTGGATAAGTATAAGTTAAGTTAGAACCAGTTTCACACCTTACAAATAAGTATCAGACAACCTATCCAAGGGTATATATCAACCCATGAAGGGTTCCGAACTAATGCTTTTTTTAAAATATGATGTCATATAATATATAGAAATATTTATTAATTCTAGGATTTCTAGTAGAGGCGGCAATAGAAATACATTATCTACAATCAATTTCAACTGTTGAACTTTCACGGTTCAAACTCTGCCTTGTGGTTGACAGACAGACAGGCAGGCAGACAGTAGTACAGGGTACAGTGTCTTAGTAGTACAGGGTTCCCGTTTTACCCTTTGGATACAGAACCCTAAAAAACGTTTTTTTATCAATTGTTTCTAAAGAGTTTTAAATATAATTGGTTTTCTCCCTCTAATCAGTCAAAATATAAACATCAGAACTTATCGAAACTGTGAAATTACCACGTTATTAAATAAAAAAACAACGTAATCTAAAGAACAACAATACGCACAAAAATTAAATAGTGGTATAATGTTTCAAAAACCGTTTCAAAAAAGCTCACTGCCTAAGCTCAACCTATTTGTTTCAGCCATTCAGCCGTTACAGATATTCATACAGAAAATACTCTAAATTTAAAATCTACATTATATTAATCTACATAAAGGGAATTAATATTAGGGAAACAAGTCTTTTCGCATTATAGTATGTATGAACTTGTAATAAAATCTCTTTGGCTTCGAGAATCACAAATGAGTACACGGTTCATTAGGTTTCTTTCAGTGAGCTCGTGAGGTATAACGACGGTAGGCGACTGGACCGTAGCTCTCTACCATTATCGACTACTGACAACAGGCTAGCTATCGACAAATTTTTGTATGAAAACCTGATCAGCGCCTCTAGCGGGCTTCGTAGGTACTATTTTTGCAGTACATTTGAAATGTCAAGCTTTCGTTTAGTAACGACTGCTATCATGCTGCAATTTTAATAAAAAAATCTGTGAAATCTAGGCAGGTAAACGAGTAACGTGTGTTTATAAATGAAGTCAACGCGAACGAAATAGCGGGCACCAGCTAGTATATAAGCATAAAAGTATGAAGCTTATATCTCAATTGACCTCTTGAACTAACACTGGGTTTTTTTGATAAATATGTTCGACGTAGTTCGATATTATTTACAAGCTCTACCCCGCGGATTCACTTATCTTTCTGGAGATTCGTCTTAACATCATGCCATTTCTACCTCTACCTTGTAACTTTCTTCATATTTTTTGTTATTTCATCGTATGACCATTAACGGTCAATTTAGTGCCAAAGTTGGTCAAGCCGCCCGAAAGGCCTTTGACATGGCTTAACAGCTTGTCTTGCAGGCTTGACAGGGACACTTAGCTCAAATACCAACGGTTATCTTTCTATAGATTGACCAAACCATGGGTTGCTTAATCCTCAGATAGTTTATCTACCGGGGAGAGCAACGAGTTTAAGTGTTTTATAATTTACCTATCATACTCAAAAGTATTGTTCAAATCAAGGGAGTGCCTACATAGTAGCAAATGCTGTCAGCATTCTGGGAACGTTCCCGGTAGACAGCGATGCAAAGAGGTACTTCGATGGTCAGCGCACACTCCCATTCTTTTTTAATTTATATTTTGCATTTTTAGGTCGCCACGCCGCTACCATTGCTGCGGGTCGTGCGTGGGTTCGATTCCCACACGGGACAATTATTAGGGCGATTCACAAATAGTTGTTTCGGGTCTGGTTGTACTTTGCGTCCGTTATTGGTATGTTTGTAAAAGTCCACGCGACACAAGATAAATGATTAGTGCGGGAGTTGGCTTTAAAAAAAGTTTAGTTTAAATCTATACTAATCTATACTAATATTATAAAGCTGAAGAGTTTGTTTGTTTGTTTTTTTTGTTTGAATGCGCTAATCTCAGAAACTACTGGTCCGATTTGGTAAATTCTTTCAGTGTTAGATAGCCTATTTATCGAGGAAGGCTATAGGCTATAAATCATCACGCTATGACCAATAGGAGCAGAGTACCAGTATAAAATGTTACAAAAATGGGGGAAAATTTCACCCATTCTCTCTAATGTGTCGCAAGCGAAGTTGCGCGGGTCAGCTAGTATTTTATAAATTGTAAATATTTTTCTGTAAATAATAGAAAAGCAGTTTTAGAGATAAATGCGTACAAACAAACTAAAACTCAACGGCTTAATTATATATTATTAGGTATATTTTCGTATGTATATAAGGCTACGACGTTTGGTACATCGCACAAGTACAAACTGCCGGCTTCGAACATGTTCTCTGTAAAGTTAGTCGCTCTGTTCTTCATTGTGTTTGTTGGAGTCTCATGTGAGTATTTAACGATATTTTTATGAAATTAAATAAGCAATAAAAAAAATATATATTTGTTTTTTTACCGATTACTGTCCCGGTAATTTGTTCAAATTCTAAACTGATTATAAGGGTCCTGAGTTCGCATTATGAAATAATTTGACAAAACTGTGTAGTGAGCTGTTTTTACCAAATTGTTTTGTTCTAAATACCAAAGTTTATCATAAAAAAAATCAAGTTCTGCAGTATTTTATTTAAAAGAGTAGATATTAAATTGCATTTACGTTTCGAGAAGTTTGCTGAGCTTTTCTGTGAATTAGCCGCGGTGAGAATGTTGAAGTCGTAGACGTCTGTGCCTCGGAGAACACATAAAGCCTCTTATCCTGTGCCTGAGCTCTTACTGGTCGTATCAGAAACCGATCCTTTTGATAGTGTTTTTTATACTATAGACATTTGAAGTGCATCCAGCCCTTCTTTACATAATAGTTTCTATCGTAGGCATCTTTGACAAATTCTTAACAGAAAAACGTAGAATACATTTTTAGCCCGACAAGATTTTCGAATCCGAGACCTGCTAGTCGCATGAACAACCGACTGAGCCACAGAGCCCACGATCTATAGTGTATCAAGCTCCATACTATTGAACTGGCTGTATACGAATTTCGGCTTAAAGACATTGTTACGAATAACAGATGCTCCCATCATGCTTCCAATACACTTGTTATCTTGCTTATTAGCACCTTTATACCTATATACCAGCTCCTTACATCATCAATGATTTATACCTAATAGAAATATTGTTAAAACTATTTGGCGATTAAAAAGAGTGTCCAGGAGTTTGTTGGCAGCTCTTCTCATTGGCCCTACCTTCCGAACTGGCGGTAAATTCACTCTATGTATCATTGACTATCATAAGTGTCAGCATTTGACCTATATGAATAAATGATTTGATTTTGAACATGTTTTGTTCTCAGGGACACCAGGCACTCCTAACACCATGGTAGAAGCAGCGCCGCAACAGTTTCTAGTAAGCTACAGAGTTGACAATTCACAAAACAATCTCTACCAAGGACCTGTCTACGACATTAGAATGCAGAACGTATCGACAGACGGAAACCTTAGTTTGATTCTTAACAATATACTTCAAGGGCTAGCTAATCAAAAACCCTGAGAAAAATTATAACACCGATGTCGAATGGCGGGAAATACAGCAGCGATACTTTCTACCACTATCGACTATCTACAAACGGAAAAATGTTGAATGGATTTCTGATCAGCGCCTCTACTATCGTAGGAACTATTTTTGCAGTACATTTTACTATTAACTTACTGCAGCAGTTGCCGTCAATATTCAATGCTTTTTCCAGCAAAATTTTATTTGTTCGCTTGTTTTTTTTAATGAGTTTAGGAGAGGAGAGAGTGAATGAGAGGATATAGTGGTAGATTATTGTTTAGTATAAGATTGTTGTACCTAATTAGTTAATAATTATAATGTAGTGTACATTTTTTGTATATAGGATAATTCTGTAAAAATAGTTATAAGTGTGAAACAGAAAATAAATAAATTTCAAATATTTTCATTTTTTTACATAGGCAATGAGTACCTATAACAAGTCTTGACAAACATAGATATAATCAGCAAAAGTAACAAATTAGTCGACCACCAGTCAAATAAGCAAATTCTTAGGAAATTTTAGAGACACATTTTATATAAAAATACTGACGATAATGACGTCACAATTTCATTATTTTCGCGAGCATTTTGGGTGAACGTTTCCCTTGATTGTTTTATATTTATACTTTATGTTAAATTAATATAAAGAAATAAACAACACTACACTGAATTCAGTCGTTTTATTTTCTCTGCAGCATCAAGAATTGCAGTTCATAGTTCGAGTAGATTTTTACAAATCATAATTAAATAACATTGAAATAAAAAAAATGTATTTCACCCACCAATGTCCCACTGCTAGGCAAGGGTAAGGGTCCCGGAATGAGGGAGGGGTTAGGCCTTTAGTACACCACGCTGACCAAGTGCGGACTTTTCATACCCACAAAAACTATAAATAAATAAATAATAATCATAAATATCATTGGACAACCCACACACGGTCATTTGATTCCAAACTAAGCAGAGCTTGTACTATGGTAACCAAATAACTGATAAACATACTTATATACTTGTAAATACATACTCATATAGATACATTAACATCCAGGCTCAGAACAAATACTCGTGCTCATCACACAAAGATTTGTCCCGGGTGGGATTCGAACCCACCACACGCGGCGCTACGGTTGTTGCGGCGAGGGGACCGCTTAAACCACTGCGCCAAACGTGCAGTTAAACTGTTCTGAAGAACCCTCAGGCATGCAGGGTTGCATCACGATGTTTTCCTTTATCGTTGGAACAAGAGATCATTATTATTTTGTAATTCACAGATAACCTCAAAAAGTCATTGGTGTGTTGCCTCGGGTACGAACCCTCGACCACTTGCGTTAGAGAAACTTAAACCACTCCTGCTATCACCTACTTATCACTGCTCTGCAACAATAAATAAAACAAATTCGAAATAAAGTATTTTAATTAAATTGTATCATTTCGTAACCAATATCAAAATATAACAGTACATATTAGTTCGTATGCATATCTCTGAATATATTAATTTTATATTTTTAGGCAACTCACACTTGGTCAACTGATTAAAAACTGAACAATTGGTACTATAGATATGAACCAGACAACTAAAAAACATTATGAACTTATATTCTATCAAATACACACTTGTATTAAATCAACACCAGACTTAAACGCTTATCACACAAATATTTGGGTGGGATTGGAACCCACAACATACGGCGCTACAGTTATCTCGAGGTGACAACGCCAACCACTGCGCCAAACGTGTTTTTACCCGAGTTACCCGTGGTTACCAATCCTGATGTTTAAATCTTTCCCAAGTTCTGCGCCTGCCAACTTTATACTGTAGTTGGGACCACCATATACCGTCGTCTTAGAATTGTCCACCTTGGTTGATGATATGTAGGTGTCGAAAAATAGCGGAGTAGCTAGAGCAACACAGTCCGGACTGCCCGGTATCCCTGAAAAAAAAATTTATGTATGTGAAGTTCAAATTATATTTATTTGCAGAAAATATGGTACAAAAGATGGTTTACAAAATAAATTTGTTGGTATGCTTTGTCATAAAGCTGACATGCAAATATTAAGCACACATTAAGTGTACCTAGGTACATATGTATTTCTGAAACTTAAATTAATCTATGTATACTTTAATATCTAATATTTTTTTAATTATTATCACAGAGATAAAAACTGTACATTTATAAAATGTTACTGAATTGATAAAATCAAAATCAAAATCAAAATCAAATCATTTATTCATATAGGTCAAATGTTGACACTTATGATAGTCAATGATACAGAGAGTGAATTTACCGCCAGTTCGGAAGGTAGGGCCAATGAGAAGAGCTGGCAAGAAACTCCAGGCCACTCTTTTTAATCGCCAATTAATTTTAACAATCTTTCTATTAGGTATAAATTTTTGATGATGTAAGGAGCTGCTACCAACACTACCGAACACACATAGGTATAATATAAATAAATTAAATCAATATAAGGGTGCTAATAACATAACAAGTGTATTGGAAGCATGATGGGAGCATCTACCTAGATCATGATAGTATTGCAGTCATAAGAGGCATCTCAAGAGCATACTATGGCACAAGGAATTATATCGATTAATACTTATTTACTTAAAAAAAAAATATTTGGCAAATTCACCACAACCAGGACGACCAGTCACCCCAAGCAGCACCCGTTCACGAGTATGACGCATGGACCAGCCATCACCCCCTTCGCACATATTAGAGGGAAGGGGGTGACCCGGCACACGACGCCGCCGCAAGCAATGACATTTTAGTGAGCATGACGAACCCTGGCATGTGGGAGCCCACCATATCTATCAAGAAAAGAAAACGAGTGCCACTGAGGCTCGTGTGATACCTCTCTGTTACAGAGTTAAAATACTACTGATTAATATTTATACAATGCAAAGATGAATATATACATATATAGATATTTAATCTTGATTTGTGTAGAACGCGCAACTAATCCCATGATTTCTTGTCCATTATATAATCGTCGATCTTATAATAACCCCTTTTAATAAAATGATCTTTAACAACTAATTTGAATTTTTGTTGGGGTAGATCCATAACACTGCTGGGAAGTTTGTTGTACAACCGAACACCAAGACCTGCAAATGAGTTGTGTACTTTTTGCAATCTATTGCAGGGACCTACTAATTTGTGCTTATTTCTGGTATTAATGTTATGAATGTCACTATTCTTAGTAAACGAATTTATGTTTTGTTTGACGAACATTAAATTCGCAAAAATATACTGTGATGCCACCGTCAGTATACCTATTTTCCCAAATACCTCCCGCAGAGAGTCCCGCGCTCCTAAGCCGTAAATAGCGATAAGATTGAGACCCGTATTTTTCCCATTGCGGTGTACAGAAACTTCATGAGAGAAAGCCGGTCACAAACATCACTTATTACGTTAAACTTTGAATAGTATCGTTAACTCTTGTTTGAGTTCGGATTTGACTGCCCAGTGGTTAAGGACGCAAAATCACTTCTATTGCGTCGGTAGGTTGTGGGTTCGATTCCCACACGGAACAATTGTAAAATACACAAATAGTTGTTTCGGGTCTGGTTGTATTTTGTGTCTGTTATTTGTATGTTTGTAAAAGTCCCAGCGACACAAAAGCAATTCTTTGTGCGGGAGTTGTCTTTTTATATAAGAAATATTGAAGTACTCACATGAGACTCCCACGAACACGATGAAGAACAGAGCGACTAACTTTGTGTAGAACATGTTTGTGTCAGACAGTTGGTGCTTGTGTGATGTTCCTCGGACCAATATTCTTATATATACTACTCATTATCACACCAAATGTTTCATCAACTTCTTCGAATGTTGCAGATTAATACATACATAATAGATAACATGCAATATTTATTCCTTGACCTCAGATAGTATTAACGATTTTCCTTCTGTAATTGTTATAATTTCATTTTTAGTAATAAAATCTTTTTGATACATTTCTTGCACCAGGCCAGCGTGGTGGACTCAAGGCCTAACCTCTCCCTCGTTTGGGAGAATCTTTTGTCCAGCATTGGAGCAGTCATGGGCTAAATAATACCCAAGCACGCAATGAAGAACAAGGCGACTACCTTCGTGTATAGCATATTTGTGAAAGATAAGTAGTCAAATAAATAATAAATTTTATATAAATATCATTGGACAACTCACATACGGTCATTTGATTTGAAACTAAGCAAAGCTTGTATTATGGAAACCAAATAACTGATAAACATACTCGTATACTTCTAAATACATACATAAAGATACATTAACAACCAGGCTCAGAACAAATACTTGTGCTCATCACACAAATACTTGTCACGGTTGGGACTCGAACCCACCACACGGCGCTTCGGTTATTGCGGCGAGATGACAATGTCAACCACCGCGCCAAACATGTACCTTGGGTACGCGGTCTTCCAGTGAAATGCCAATTTTGCCATGCTTTTACCAGCAATGTAAATTATTATAAAAAATAATAATTAATTAATAGAGGACATTGAATGCGATAAGATACTTTATAATAAAAATAAGGTAAATTAGTCCATTGAAATGTTACAATTTGAGGGCCGAATATTGCATTTCTTAGAGGACGCAATTTTATTTTTGGGACATGTAGGGGGGGTCAATAGAAGCTTAACTTGAAGTTTGTGGGGTCGCCACCCTTGTCCCCCGGCCGCCATCTTGGAAAAGGGGTGGAAACACTTTTTTCGCTATATCTTGGAAACTATGCGTCTTACAATAAAATTGTAAAAGCATAATTTGTAGCAAATTATTTTGTCTACAAATATGTTGAATAACTTTTTGTCCTAAATTAACAATTAAAGAAGTTATAAGCAAAGTAGTGATTTTTTTTTTACAAAAATTTTCTTTCCGAATCCGGTCTATTTCGGAGCGCTGTTACTGAGTTTCTAATTAATGAAATAAAAAAAAATATAGGGCTAAATTTTCCTCGCAAAATTATCTACAAGATTGGTCCGAGTTAATTTTTTTAAATATATTCATATCAGTTTAGCCTTTTTTCCAAACTATGTTGGAGTCGGCTTCCAGTTTCACCAGATGCAGCTGAATACCAGTGTTTTACTTGGAGTGACTGCCTGTCTGACCTCCACAACCCATTTACCTGGGATATAAAACGATACCCCTCGTTAAGACTGGTTGCCAGACTTTCAAGCTTCTGAGTACTGTTAACGACTGTCAAATATCTTCGAAAATGACAGCTGGGACCCACAATTTAACGTCCCTTCCGAAATAGGGAGGAACTCGATATGTGTAAGATGGTCACCCATCCACCAAACAACCTCGGCAAGCGTAGCTTAACCTCAGAGACCCATCCGCGCGGCTGTCGCTAAAAAAAGTTATAGAGCAATAAAGAAAATAACTATAAAAAAATTGCACTTTTCGGCTTATAACTTCTTTAATTGTTAATTTAGGACAAAAAGTTATTCAACATATTTGTAGACAAAATAATTTGCTACAAATTATGCTTTTACAATTTTATTGTAAGACGCATAGTTTCCGAGATATAGCGAAAAAAGCGTTTCCACCCCCTTTTCCAAGATGGCGGCCGGGGGACAAGGGTGGCGACCCCACAAACTTCAAGTTAAGCTTCTATTGACCTCCCCTACATGTTCCAAAAATAAAATTGCGTCCTCTAATAAATGTAAATCTCATGTAACATTTCAATGGACTAAATCTTTTGTTAAAAATATAAGTACTTAAGTACTAAGGTTCAATAATAATTACCTCAATATTAACAGTCTAATAGTCTCTAGTCTAACCATTGGAAATTCCCATTTACAAAATAAACAATAAAAGAAAGTCACACTAGGAGGTTTATAGGATCTCGTGGCTTAGTACCAACAACCGACAAGGATCGGTCGGATGGGTGACCATATTATACATACCGGATTCCTCCGTATTTCGGAAGGCACGTTAAATTGTGGGTCACGGCTGTCGTTTTTAAAGATCTCTGACAGTCGTTACTAGTAGCCCGAAGCTTCAAAGTAGTTTAGTAATTAGTAGATCAGTATTGTTCAGGTTCGTGTTACCCAGGTGTACAGCACGGTTAAGGCGCCCATAGCCAGCTGCGCTCACCGGTCGGTAAACGATCTGTGGGTTAAGCAACCCTTGGCGCGGTCATTCCATAGATGGGTGACCGTATAGTGGTATTTGAACTGGGCGTCTCCGTGCTTCAGAGGGCACGTAAAAAGTCGGTCTCGGTTGTTGTCAACTAAGATAACAGTCGTTAAGCCATGTCAAAGGCCTCTCGGGCGGCTTGAACAACTTTGACACTAGGTTGACCACTAATTATACGGCAATCAACAACAGCTCGGTTGTGGAGGTCCGATAGGCAGTCGTTCCATGTAAAATACTGGTCCACAGCTGCACCCGATGACACTGGCAGCCGATGACACTGGCAACCGACCCCAACACAGTTAGAAGAAAGGCTAGGCTGATAGAATAGTCACCCTGGCTACTTATATTTTTGCTAGTAGTGTCCGAGGTGTACTGAATTCATAATAAGGTGGGTCAAATATGGCCAGCCTGAAAATATTGAAATATATATTTAACGTTTGGAATCAAATAACCGTGTGTGGATTTGTTAGCCAATATTTATTTATTTAAATTAAAACACAGATATATTGCATTTTTTTTCAAGAGCAACAATTGTACAGCCTAGGACTGCGCTTTAGTATTCACCTGAGCTTGGAAATAGCAATCGGTGTATCGGGCCGGGTGCCTGGACGACATTTCTAGATAAATCATCTATTTTCATGTAAGAATTAAACCATCCTGCATCTAATCGTGAGTCCAGACTGCGGTGAGGATCAAGGACCATCTGATTGGTATCTTCTTCAATCATGAAGTTGTGGGACCAATGAAATCTTATTGTAACCTTGAAGCAGC
Source organism: Anticarsia gemmatalis (assembly GCF_050436995.1). Taxonomy (NCBI): domain Eukaryota; kingdom Metazoa; phylum Arthropoda; class Insecta; order Lepidoptera; family Erebidae; genus Anticarsia; species Anticarsia gemmatalis. The sequence goes on along the minus strand of NC_134764.1, from coordinate 11,028,913 downwards.
TAGTGCAACTCCGGTGGTGACACTGCCTGATACCCCTGAGAACAGAAGTGAGCTATTGCAAATAAAACCTACCTGTAACCTTTTATTATGTACTAGCGCTCGATAAATTCTACCTCCAAAGAAATTTTTCCTCAAAATTGTGATAAATTCTACCTCCAAATGGATAAAATACGGAAACATATAAGCATCCCCTAAGAGCATATATTAGGGGGTGAAAGTGTGTATAAATCTTCTTACATTTTCGACTGATTGAACTGAAATTAACCTAGATTCCCTCACAGGATACTTTTTACCAAGGGAAACATTTTCACGAGACGAAGTCGCGAGCGGAAGCTAGTATACTATAATAATGTTAATACTAAGTATTGAGCCACAGCTGTGAATGGTTGATTCGAACTAATTACTATAACATGGCCGATTTTGGCACCTTTCCCGTGAAAAATACTATTTAATTGATCGACATTCTGTCCGTCATTAGCCTTTGATGCTGTGGCTGCAGCGTCATATGATTCCAGAGTTTGAAAGAAAGGCTAGGCTGTTGACACGTTACAGGAACCTGAATCTTGATAGTATTCTTACAATAAAACAAACTGATACAGAAACATGAATTTATTTGGTAGTTGTAGTTGACTACAGTTACGATAATACTAATAACTTCTATTAGCCAGATGTAGCTGTGAATCTTTGATTCGCAGCCATTTCTATCAACTGGCCAATTTTGGCAATTTTCCCATTTATAATATTAAGAGATTGATCAACGTGAGTGTCTCCCATATGAGCGAGTCCACCTAACTTTGATGCAGTCTCTCCACCGTCACGTGATGTGGCAAGCACCACCTGACGGATATCTCCTTGATTGACGATGTTAATTGATCCATCTATCTTAGTATTTGGAGCAGCTAGTGCGACTCCGGTGTTGGGACTGCCTGGTATCCCTGAGAAGGAAAATAATAACGAGTTAAGATAAAAAGTATTACTCTAATATAGTAGATCTCCGTGCCTCGGACAACACGTACTTGAGAGTGATGTAATAGAGAGTTTAGCTGTGTATGTACACTACACACTTGTCTACCATCAAGAAACTCGTGCGCTGTTTCAATGAAACTGGCAGCCGTGGCCGAGTATCTGTCAGGAGGACATTGTTCTTATTACTTTACCATTGTCATTAGTTAACATCTATTTAATATGTACACTATCGATGATGAATGAAACTGCACGTTTGGCGCAGTGGTTTAAGCGGTCACCTCGCCGCAACAACCGTGGCGCCGCGTGTGGTGGGTTCGAATCCCACCCGGGACAAATCTTTGTGTGATGAGCACGAGTATTTGTTCTGAGCCTGGATGTTAATGTATCTATATAAGTATGTATTTAGAAGTATATAAGTATGTTTATCAGTTATTTGGTTACCATAGTACAAGCTCTGCTTAGTTTGGAATCAAATGACCGTGTGTGAGTTGTCCAATAATATTTATTTATTTATTATTATTTATTTAAGAGTAAATGAATGATGTAAAATACTCACATGAGACAGCCACAGACACAATGAAGAACAGAGCGACTAACTTTACAGAGAACATGTTTGCTTCAGGTAGTTAATACTTGTGTGAAGTTCAACATTTAAAACGTTCTTTTATATGCGTCCTCTTCCAGTGTTATGACTAAACTTGGCTCAGATAGAGGTCAAAGACACTATTAATATTGCACAGATACTGTGACACTCTGTTATCAGATCGGATAATTCCCTTCAGCTTAAAGAAAGTACCAAATATTTGACTTAAACTATAACTTTTTAAGTCAAGCACAAGGCGTATTTGATTCAAGGATTGTTTATTTGTTCGTTATACAAACAGCACACGTGATATACAACTACTTCAGAGAACAATCATGGTTTGATTCTGATATGTACGTTGTATACGTATTATTGGTACACACGACATTTATGAACATCACTCAACTAATACATACTAAACACTACACACACATTTAACACTTCAATATAATATGGAATATACATAATATATAGTTACAAGTAGTTTTCATTAGCAATCGCGTATAAAAAAACTGGAAAGTGTCCGATGTTTTTGTAAATCCTTCGTTTTGATACAAGAAAAGACCAACCGACCTGGGAGTCGAACCCGAGACCCTAGCAGTTGAAAACATACCGACCGCGCCACAGAGACTATCGTAATATTATCATAGCCATATAATTTAATTATTTTAATACTAGCTGACCCGCGCAACTTCGCTTGCGTCACATAAGAGAGTATGGGTCATAATTTTCCCCGTTTTTGTAACATTTTTCGTTGCTACTCCGCTATAGCGTGATCTTATATAGCCTAAAGCCTTCCTCGATAAATGGTCTATCTAACACTGAAAGAATTTTTCAAATCCGACCAGTAGTTCCCGAGATTAGCGCGTTATATCAGGAGCAGAGTACCAATAAAAAATGTTACAAAAACGGGGGAAAAATTAACGCGTTCTCTATTATGCGACGCAAGCGAAGTTGCGCGAGTCAGCTAGTTATATATACATATGAAATACTCTCGCCTCGTGTTACAGGGGACTTACATTGTGATTAACAAAAGGTTATAGATTGCCTTAGTGCAATAAAGCTGACAGTTGCATCGTGTTTAATTTTTTTTTTTCTATGAAAAGGGTGTTCTAATTTCTTCAGAGTACATTTTTCATTTCAAAACGTGGGCCCCCGGCCTACCTCTGCCTACATCTTCGGCTTCAACAAGTGTGATGTTATGTATGTACGTATTAGGTCGGGGAGAAAGTCTTTTCGCATTATAGTATGTATGAACTTGTAATAAAATCTTTTCTCTACACAAAAAAGCTCGATATTTGGGTACCTCACGAGCTCACTGAAAGAAACCTAATGTACCGTGTACTCATTTGTGATTCTTGAAGCCAAAGAGATTTTATTACAAGTTCATACATACTATAATGAGAAAATACTTTTCATAGCAGTTTTAGTGAATGATGTGTTCACCTGTAACAGGTATACATATTAGGAATGCCTTTTAAGTTACTGTACCTTTTAACAGAATGTAATAATATGTCTACTGTTGGTGATCCAATAAATTAATAAATTAATAAATAAATAAAAGACTTTTCCCCGACCCAATATGGATTCCGACGGGAATTATCCGATTTGATATTACGATATGAAAATGTCTTTGACCTCTGAACCAAGTTTAGTCATAACACTGGAAGAGGGCGCATATAAAAGAACGTTTTAAATGTTGAACTTCACACAAGTATTAACTACCTGAAGCAAACATGTTCTCTGTAAAGTTAGTCGCTCTGTTCTTCATTGTGTCTGTGGCTGTCTCATGTGAGTATTTAACATCATTCATTTACTCTTCATCATCGATAGTGTACATATTAAATAGATGTTAACTAATGACAGTGATGGTAAAGTAATAAGAACAATGTCCTCCTGACAGATACTCGGCCACGGCTGCCAGTTTCATTGAAACAGCGCACGAGTTTCTTGATGGTAGACAAGTGTGTAGTGTACATACACAGCTAAACTCTCTATTACATCACTCTCAAGTACGTGTTGTCCGAGGCACGGAGATCTACTATTATTAGAGTAAAACTCCGCGGAGTCCTCTGTCAGTCTCATTGTTACTTATACTTGTTCATAACTACGTATTTGTTTGTACATTTACTTTTTATCTCAACTATTTACTATTTTCCTTCTCAGGGATACCAGGCAGTCCCAGCACCGGAGTCGCAGTAGCTGCTCCGAGACCTGACGTAAATGCATCAAATAATGTCATGAATCTCGGAGAGATCGGTCAGATGGTATTTCAATCATATGACGCTGCAGCCATAGCATCAAAGACTAATGGCGGACAAAAAGTCAATATCTCGAATAATCTTGTTAACGGCAAAGGTGCCAAAATCGGTCAGTATGCGGTAGTTGGTCCGAATCAACCATTCACAGCTTCAGCTTAATACTTATCAGTATTACCATTATTATAATATATGAAATTTTGAATAAATATATTTGTATTTATTAATGATGCGTTCTTATTAACAATCATATCACTTATTAGCAATATTTTCGTATAATACATTTTAATGTTGTAAATATTTGATAAACGTTGAAAAGTTTTATAGATTCAATGAGCAGTAATTCTGAGCGGTCATTTATGAACGAGAACAAAAATGTATGGTTTTAGATGGTGGTGTTAACACAATCAGACATACCTACAATTTACCATATTCTGGGCAGTAATAAGACGTCTGATTCGGGAATCCAGCCCGATAGTTTGAAATCAGGAGCTCGATTCTTTTTTACTATTAATCGACTTTTGACAACTGGCTAGCTGTCAAGAAATTTTGTAGGAAAATCTGTACCTCGATTCTCTACTACTATCGACTACCGGCAACCGGCTAGCTATCGAAATTTTGAAATTTAGAATGAACTGCCAAAATGTTTTCTACGACACCCGTCAGAGGCGCTGATCAGATTTTCATGCAAAATTTCTCGATGACAGGTCGGTTGTCGGTAGTCGATAGTGGTAGAGAATCGAGGTACTGATTAACGCCTCTAGTGGGCATCGTAGGAACTATTTACCAACATTTACTTTTTCGACACTCGACAGTACCGACTGTACAGAATCGCGCTGTTGCAGTGGTATACACTTACGACTGCGGCACTGAGGCTGGATGTTGTTAATCTTCTATACTTATAATAAATCTGTACAGAGGACAATTCTGTACATGAAATATATATTTAAAATAATTATCAGGGGGTGATTAGTGATCGATACTGATGCCAAAATTGCAATCAGTAAAATTTTTGTCTGCCTGTCTGTCTGTCTGTCCGTCTGTCTGCATACTCTTTAGGCACTTGTCCCACCGCCGACGATGAACGAGTAACGAGTTGGCGTGCCGCGGGGAGCGAGTGCGTTGTGTTGTTTAATGACAGCTGGTTGCTCTCTCGGCGTGTGTTCTAATCATGGAAGATAGTTCTAACTGGAAGGATCACTAAGAATTATAAAATTTTCAACATATAAACTATCCTTAGTGTGCATCAAGAGCAATAAATAATGTATAAAACTACTTTTGATTGTTTTTATACCAAAATTCTGTTTAATGAAACAACAATTACCGAATTTAAATTCAGTAATAATCTTAAAATTACCTCGTTTACTCGTTACTCGTTCATCGTCGGCGGTGGGACAAGTGCCTTATAGAAACAAAAACTACTTAACGGTTTCTAACGATACTTGGTACAGTTATTCGTCATACTCCTGAGGAGGTTATAGTATACTTTTCATTACGCTACAATCAATAGGAGCAGAGCAGTGACAGGAAATGTTGGGGAAGCGGGAGAAGTTACCAGATTTTTTATACTTCCGTCGCAACTTTAATGGTTAAAGCTACATAGAAATCATGTATAACGGAAATATTTCAAACAGCATGTGTCTATCTTTTACGGATGACTTACAATAACACGTGTTACTCCCAATAGTTTAGCAGTTCGGAGATTTCTGATTATATTTGTATACTCTTACGTTTATAATACCAATAACCCCATAAACGAGGAATAAACGAGGCGCCCATAGCCCGTTGTGCTCACCGGTCGGTAAACGATCTCAAGGTTAAGCAAAGCGGTCATTCCATAGATGGGTGACCGCATTGTGGTATTTGAGCTGGGCGTCTCCGTGCTTCGGAGGGCACGTATCCTACTAATCCTACTAATATAATAAATGCGAAAGTTTGTGAGAATATATGTATGAATTTTTGTTACTCTTTCACGCAAATACTACTGAACCGAATACTATGAAATTTGGTATATAGGCAGCTAAAGACCCAGAATAACATATAGGCTACTTTTTATCCCGGATCTCCCGAGGGATCAGGATTAACACGGTAAGGGTTTCCACGCAGACAAAGTTGCGGGCGGCCTCTAGTCTAACATAAATTAGAAAGGGCTAACAGCACTTTGCCCACCTGGTAATTGAACCACTGAGGCAATCTAGTGTGTGAGCTGAAACTAGTTCAGAAGCATCATACACTTCGCATCGAGAAAAGCGACCATATTATTATACATTTATCGTCGTGTTAAGAAATACTTCATTAATTATTAAGTGAAAACTTTGCTAACTAATATGTAACTTTACTATGTTTTGACTTCTCTTTCACCCAAAATCCTGTTGTATAGTCATAAACTACTCATCTTGTATCACGATTCACGACTTGCTATGATATATAAATTTCCATGGGACGTTTTCTAACGCTTATATACATACAATGTCTTTCACTACTCTTTCACAGAAGTGACCGGCTGTAAAAATCTATACTAATATTATAAAGCTGAAGATTTTGTTTGTTTGTTTGAACACGCTAATCTCAGGAACTACTGGTCCGATTTGCGAAATTCAGTATTAGATAGCCCATTAATTGAGGAAAGCTATAAGCTATCATCACGCTACGACCCTTTGGTCAGCAGAGTACAAGTAAAAAATGTTACAAAAACGGGGAAAATTTTGACCCTTTCTCTCTTATGTGACGCAAGCGAAGTAGCGCGGGTCAGCTATATAAAATAATACGTAAATAATCGAAAAAAATACTTAAACAGTGAGGATTTATTAGAGTTTTACGACTCTAATGTCATTGAAATAAAGATGGTCATTTTAATTTGTAATCGTCGATTATTTCTCATCGGCTGAGTTTGGCGACAGCCATCTTCAATAAAATAGTATGTCAAGCCCTTTCCTCTAGTGTTTATTATCCCGTGGTCTCGCCTTGCCTGGCGTGTACACACAAAGGAACGAAACTGTTTTGAACGCGCCACAGACTCCTCCACTTGATTTTACATTTAAGATAGTTTCTCTGAGTCTTGATACCATCGTAAACTATTACATCTTGTTAGAAAAAATGTCTAGTAGATGTTTTTTAATGAATCTGAAGAATAACACCTCCCACGCAAGTGGTCGCAGGTTCGAACCCGAGGCAACACACCAACGACCGTTCAAAATTATGTGTGTATTAGAAATAATTATCACTTGCTCCAGAGGTGAAGGAAAACATCGTGAGGAAACCTTGCATGCCTACAATTTGTTTAATACATTTATTGAGGGCATGCAAAGTCCCCAACCCGCACTTGGCCAGCGTGGTGGACTCAAGGCCTAACCCCTCCCTCATTACGGGAGGAGACCCTTGCCCAGCAGTGGGACAGTAGTAGGTTAAATTTATTCCATGAACAATAGCTGCCTAAGATATGTGTTTCAGCATTTCGTAAAGAAAAAACACTTTTCTTAAACTGATTTATTTTTCAACAACCAAACCTCTAGTTCGTCTCATTCGGATCAATTTCATGACGCAGGTGTACTGTAGTCTTCTAAATGTTTCGAGTGGACTTACACCACAACCCTGTATCATTGTTTATTTGAGTGCTCAATATTAGTTCAATACTTTACGAGCGCCTACAGGAATATGATTGTAAATCAGAACATTTAAATAAATATATAAAAATATTTTATTAAAATTTACATACTACGTTTATGTTATACGTGGGCCACTACTTATATTTTGAGCCTAACTATGAAAAACGGTAAATATGTGAGTGAAAACTACTTTATCGTGTTCTCGGGTATTCTTATGCATGATCTAGATAGATTTTTATCCGATCGAAATATTTTTTTAATATTTTTTTTTCTTTCCCGAAGACCACTCAAAAACAAGGTGTTTAAAAGCATAACCTGTTACTTGAGCCGATGAAAAGTTAATGTTTACGGTATTTATTGTTGACGTTTTTGATTAAAATAAAGTCATTTGTTGTCAAACTGTTACGGTATGGCGAGAAACCCATTCATTCGATGTTTTCGTCCACATATTAGCCGGTTGTTTAACAAGATGCGTTAAGGCTGACATTGTTTTTATAGAACTCGACCTGTAGGATTTTGTGGTTTTTCCATATTTCAAACCAGACTTTAGGCAAATTTTTGGTTGTAAATCAATAAAAATTAACCATTCTAAGTTTTTCTGAAGGCACTTTGTGAGATGATAAAGTTTTTATAAAAAATCAAGGGACCGTTTGTTTCGAAATGCTTCGAGCGCGAATAACTTTTTCTGGATTTGGTTCATCTTAAAGCACCCATAAAGTCGACTGGTGTTTATTTTTCGCATTATGCGCATAGATCCGAGATCCGTGTTCTATCACGATTTGATACATGTATTTTTTAAGCAAAACGATAGATTTTTCAAGCATTTATTTGCGCTAATCGGCGCGAGAACCTTATCTAATTGTTGTAAAAAAAAAATGGTTTGTTTAGAAAAAATCTTCTAATGGGAAATGTTGTTACCTAATATTTTATATCTAAGAGTGGAAATAATGTTTAGGATTTTGTTATTCTTTTGATGCATCAGGAAACGAAAATGCATAATAAATATTCGCCCAGCATCATTTTTTCCGGACACAACTGGTGACCTTGGACGACCTTCAGGAATTTCATTGGTGAGGGAAAAATAATCATGACAGAACTCTATTTATTGGCGTTTTAAATTTTCAAAGGATCGGACTTTATCGCCAAAATAATAGATAAGTCGATATAGACACGACTGTTTCGATAAGTCACGTCGAAAGTCGTAAAAAATATTTGCACGAAAATGTTAACATCCGAATGCCATTTTTCCGCACACTTACAATTTTCGATCGACTATATTGAAAATATTTTCAGCGCAGATTTCAAAACGTTCTTCGGAATGTAGTAGTCAAAAATGTCAAACTTTACGATGAAAACACCAATTGACGTCTAAAACAATCAGATTCGTCAAGGCTCAAAATATAAGTAGTGACCTAAGTACTACTAACTTCTAGTAGTAAGATGTAGCTGTGAATCCTTGATTCGCAGCCATTGTTACCAACTGGTGAATTTTAGCATCTTTCGCGTTTACAATATTATTAGATTGATTAATATCAATGTCTCCCATGTGAGCGAGTCCAGCTAACTTCGATGCAGTCTCTCCACCGTCACGTGATGTGGCAAGCACCATCTGACCGATGTCTCCTTGATTAACGACGCTAGTTGATCCATCTATGTGAATCTTTGGAGCAGCTAGTGCGACTCCGGTGTTGGGACTGCCTGGTATCCCTGAGAAGGAAAATAATATCGAGTTAAGATAAAAAGTATTACTCTAATAATAGTAGATCCCCGTGCCTCGGACAACACGTACTTGAGAGTGATGTAATAGAGAGTTTAGCTGTGTATGTACACTACACACTTGTCTACCATCAAGAAACTCGTGCGCTGTTTCAATGAAACTGGCAGCCGTGGCCGAGTATCTGTCAGGAGGACATTGTTCTTATTACTTTACCATCACTGTCATTAGTTAACATCTATTTAATATGTACACTATCGATGATGAAGAGTAAATGAATGATGTTAAATACTCACATGAGACAGCCACAGACACAATGAAGAACAGAGCGACTAACTTTACAGAGAACATGTTTGCTTCAGGTAGTTAATACTTGTGTGAAGTTCAACATTTAAAGCGTTCTTTTATATGCGCACTCTTCCAGTGTTATGACTAAACTTGGTTCAGATAGAGGTCAAAGACACTATTAATATTGCACAGATACTGTGACACTCTGTTATCAGGTCGGATAATTCCCTTCAGCTTAAAGAAAGTATCAAATATTTGACTGAAACTATAACTTAGGAGTATTTGATTCAAGGATTGTTTATTTGTTCGTTATACAAACAGCACTCGTGATATACAACTACTTCGGAGAACAATCATGGTTTGATTCTGATATGTACGTTGTATACGTATTATTGGTACACACGACATTTATGAACATCACTCAACTAATACATACTAAGTACTACTCACACATTTAACACTTCGATATATGAAACATACATAATATATACTTACAAGTAGGTTTCATTAGCAATCGCGTATAAAAAAAACTGGAAAGTGTCCGATGTTTTTGTAAATCCTTCGTTTTGATACAAGAAAAGACCAACCGACCTGGGAGTTAAACCCGAGACCCTAGCAGTTGGAAACATACCGACCGCGCCACAGAGACTCGTATAATATTATCATAGCCATATAATTTAATTATTTTAATACTAGCTGACCCGCGCAACTTTGCTAGCGTCACATAAGAGAGTATGGGTCATAATTTTCCCCGTTTTTGTAACATTTTTCGTTGCTACTCCGCTGTAGCGTGATTTTATATAGCCTAAAGCCTTCCTCGATAAATGGTCTATCTAACACTGAAAGAAATTTTCAAATCGGACCAGTAATTCCTGAGATTAGCGCGCTCAAACAAACAATCACACAAACAAACTCTTCAGCTTTATAATATTAGTATAGATATTATAGATTTTCTTCAGATAAAGCCCGGGGTTTGGCAACATGACCCATGTACATAAGGCACATATATTTATGTAGATCTATACTTAATACTATAAAGCTGAAGAGTTTGTTTGTTTGTTTGAACGCGCTAATCTCAGAAACTACTAGTCCGATTTGAAAGATTCTTTCAGTGTTAGATAGCTCATTTATTGAGAAAGGCTATATGCAGTTATTTTTAATATCGTACAAATATTGTGACTCTTATCAAATCGGATAATTCCCGGCAGTGTACATTTTAGGTCGGGGAGAAAGACTTTTCGCATTATAGTATGCATGAACTTGTAATAAAATCTTTTCTCTACACAAAAAAGCTCGATATTTGGGTACCTCACGAGCTCACTGAAAGAAACCTAATGTACCGTGTGCTCATTTGTGATTCTTGAAGCCAGAGAGATTTTATTACAAGTTCATACATACTATAATGAGAAAATACTTTTCATAGCAGTTTTAGTGAATGATGTGTTCACCTGTAACAGGTATACATATTAGGAATGCCTTTTGTTACTGTATCTTTTAACAGAATGTAATAATATGTCTACTGTTGGTGATCCAATAAATTAATAAATTAATAAATAAATAAAAGACTTTTCCCCGACCCAATATGGATTCCGACGGGAATTATCCGATTTGATATTACGATATGAAAATGTCTTTGACCTCTGAACCAAGTTTAGTCATAACACTGGAAGAGGGCGCATATAAAAGAACGTTTTAAATGTTGAACTTCACACAAGTATTAACTACCTGAAGCAAACATGTTCTCTGTAAAGTTAGTCGCTCTGTTCTTCATTGTGTCTGTGGCTGTCTCATGTGAGTATTTAACATCATTCATTTACTCTTCATCATCGATAGTGTACATATTAAATAGATGTTAACTAATGACAGTGATGGTAAAGTAATAAGAACAATGTCCTCCTGACAGATACTCGGCCACGGCTGCCAGTTTCATTGAAACAGCGCACGAGTTTCTTGATGGTAGACAAGTGTGTAGTGTACATACACAGCTAAACTCTCTATTACATCACTCTCAAGTACGTGTTGTCCGAGGCACGGAGATCTACTATTATTAGAGTAAACCTCCGCGGAGTCTTCTGTCAGTCTGATTGTTACTCACACTTGTTCATAACTACGTATTTGTTTGTACATTTACTTTTTTTCTTAACTCTTTATTATTTTCCTTCTCAGGGATACCAGGCAGTCCCAGCACCGGGGTCGCACTAGCTGCTCCGAGACCTGACGTAAATGCATCAAATAATGTCATGAATCTCGGAGAGATCGGTCAGATGGTATTTCAATCATATGACGCTGCAGCCATAGCATCAAAGACTAATGGCGGACAAAAAGTCAATATCTCGAATAATCTTGTTAACGGCAAAGGTGCCAAAATCGGTCAGTATGCGGTTGTTGGTCCGAATCAAGCATTCACAGCTTCAGCTTAATACTTATCAGTATTACCATTATTATAATATATGAAATTTTGAATAAATATATTTGTATTTATTAATGATGCGTTCTTATTAACAATCATATCACTTATTAGCAATATTTTCGTATAATACATTTTAATGTTGTAAATATTTGATAAACGATGAAAAGTTTTATAGATTCAATGAGCAGTAATTCTGAGCGGTCATTTATGAACGAGAACAAAAATGTATGGTTTTAGATGGTGGTGTTAACACAATCAGACATACCTACAATTTACCATATTCTGGGCAGTAATAAGACGTCTGATTCGGGAATCCAGCCCGATAGTTTGAAATCAGGAGCTCGATTCTTTTTTACTATTAATCGACTTTTGACAACTGGCTAGCTGTCAAGAAATTTTGTAGGAAAATCTGTACCTCGATTCTCTACTACTATCGACTACCGGCAACCGGCTAGCTATCGAAATTTTGAAATTTAGAATGAACTGCCAAAATGTTTTCTACGACACCCGTCAGAGGCGCTGATCAGATTTTCATGCAAAATTTCTCGATGACAGGTCGGTTGTCGGTAGTCGATAGTGGTAGAGAATCGAGGTACTGATTAACGCCTCTAGTGGGCATCGTAGGAACTATTTACCAACATTTACTTTTTCGACACTCGACAGTACCGACTGTACAGAATCGCGCTGTTGCAGTGGTATACACTTACGACTGCGGCACTGAGGCTGGATGTTGTTAATCTTCTATACTTATAATAAATCTGTACAGAGGACAATTCTGTACATGAAATATATATTTAAAATAATTATCAGGGGGTGATTAGTGATCGATACTGATGCCAAAATTGCAATCAGTAAAATTTTTGTCTGCCTGTCTGTCTGTCTGTCCGTCTGTCTGCATACTCTTTAGGCACTTGTCCCACCGCCGACGATGAACGAGTAACGAGTTGGCGTGCCGCGGGGAGCGAGTGCGTTGTGTTGTTTAATGACAGCTGGTTGCTCTCTCGGCGTGTGTTCTAATCATGGAAGATAGTTCTAACTGGAAGGATCACTAAGAATTATAAAATTTTCAACATATAAACTATCCTTAGTGTGCATCAAGAGCAATAAATAATGTATAAAACTACTTTTGATTGTTTTTATACCAAAATTCTGTTTAATGAAACAACAATTACCGAATTTAAATTCGGTAATAATCTTAAAATTACCTCGTTTACTCGTTACTCGTTCATCGTCGGCGGTGGGACAAGTGCCTTATAGAAACAAAAACTACTTAACGGTTTCTAACGATACTTGGTACAGTTATTCGTCATACTCCTGAGGAGGTTATAGTATACTTTTCATTACGCTACAATCAATAGGAGCAGAGCAGTGACAGGAAATGTTGGGGAAGCGGGAGAAGTTACCAGATTTTTTATACTTCCGTCGCAACTTTAATGGTTAAAGCTACATAGAAATCATGTATAACGGAAATATTTCAAACAGCATGTGTCTATCTTTTACGGATGACTTACAATAACACGTGTAACTCCCAATAGTTTAGCAGTTTGGAGATTTCTGATTATATTTGTTTACTCTTACGTTTATAATACCAATAACCCCATAAACGAGGAATAAACGAGGCGCCCATAGCCCGTTGCGCTCACCGGTCGGTAAACGATCTCAAGGTTAAGCAAAGCGGTCATTCCATAGATGGGTGACCGCATTGTGGTATTTGAGCTGGGCGTCTCCGTGATTCGGAGGGCACGTATCCTACTAATATAATAAATGCGAAAGTTTGTGGGAATATATGTATGAATTTTTGTTACTCTTTCACGCAAATACTACTGAACCGAATACCTACAGTGAAATTTTGCTTAATCAGTGAGGATTTATTAGAGTTTTACGACTCTAATGTCATTGAAATATAGATGGTCATTTTAATTTGTAATCGTTGATTATTCCTTTTCATATTTCAGTTGTCATCGGCTGAGGTTGGCGACAGCCATCTTCAATGAAATAGTATGTCATGCCCTTTCCTCATGTGTTTATTATCCCGTGGTCTCGCCTTGCCTGGCGTGTACACACAAAGGAAAGAAACTGTTTTGAACGCGCCACAGACTCCTCCACTTGATTTTACATTTAAGATAGTTTCTCTGAGTCTTGATACCATCGTAAACTATTACATCTTGTTAGAAAAAATGTCTATAGATGTGTTTTAATGAATCTGAAGAATAACACCTCCCACGCAAGTGGTCGCAGGTTCGACTTCAAACACGAGGCAACACACCAATGATTTTTCGAAGTTATGTATGTATTAGAAATTATTTATCACATGCTCCAACGGTGAAGGAAAACACCGTGAGGAAACCTTGCATGCCTAAAATTTGTTTAATACATTTATTGAGGGCATGCAAAGTCCGCAACCCGCACTTGGCCAGCGTGGTGGACTCAAGGCCTAACCCCTCCCTCATTACGGGAGGAGACCCTTGCCCAGAAGTGGGACAGTAGTAGGTTAAATTTATTCCATGAACAATAGCTGCCTAAGATATGTGTTTCAGCATTTTGTAAAGAAAAAACACTTTTCTTAAACTGATTTATTTTTCAACAATCAAACCTCTAGTTTGTCTCATTCGGATCAATTTCATGACGCAGGTGTACTGTAATCTTCTTAATGTTTCGAGTAGACTTACACCACAACCCTGTATCATTGTTTATTTGAGTGCACAATATTAGTTCAATACTTTACGAGCGCGTACAGGAATATGATTGTAAATCAGAACATTTAAATAAATATATAAAAATATTTTATTAAAATTTACACAATACGTTTATGTTATACTACTAACTTCTAGTAGTAAGTTGTAGCTGTAAATCCTTGATTCGCAGCCATTTCTACCAACTGGTGAATTTTAGCATCTTTCGCGTTTACAATATTATTAGATTGATTAATATCAATGTCTCCCATGTGAGCGAGTCCAGCTAACTTCGATGCAGTCTCTCCACCGTCACGTGATGTGGCAAGCACCACCTGACCCATGTCTCCGTTGTTGAGGATGCTAGTTGATCCATCTATGTGAATCTTTGGAGCAGCTAGTGCGACTCCGGTGTTGGGACTGCCTGGTATCCCTGAGAAGGAAAATAATAACGAGTTAAGAAAAAAAGTAAATGTACAAACAAATACGTAGTTATGAACAAGTGTGAGTAACAATCAGACTGACAGAAGACTCCGCGGAGGTTTACTCTAATAATAGTAGATCTCCGTGCCTCGGACAACACGTACTTGAGAGTGATGTAATAGAGAGTTTAGCTGTGTATGTACACTACACACTTGTCTACCATCAAGAAACTCGTGCGCTGTTTCAATGAAACTGGCAGCCGTGGCCGAGTATCTGTCAGGAGGACATTGTTCTTATTACTTTACCATCACTGTCATTAGTTAACATCTATTTAATATGTACACTATCGATGATGAAGAGTAAACGAATGATGTTAAATACTCACATGAGACAGCCACAGACACAATGAAGAACAGAGCGACTAACTTTACAGAGAACATGTTTGCTTCAGGTAGTTAATACTTGTGTGAAGTTCAACATTTAAAGCGTTCTTTTATATGCGCCCTCTTCCAGTGTTATGACTAAACTTGGTTCAGATAGAGGTCAAAGACACTATTAATATTGCACAGATACTGTGACACTCTGTTATCAGGTCGGATAATTCCCTTCAGCTTAAAGAAAGTATCAAATATTTGACTGAAACTACAACTTAGGAGTATTTGTTTCAAGGATTGTTTATTTGTTCGTTATACAAACAGCACACGCGATATACAACTACTTCAGAGAACATCACTCAACTGATACGTACTAAGTACTACTCACACATTTAACACTTCGATATATGAAACATACATAATATATAGTTACAAGTAAGTTTCATTAGCAATCGCGTATAAAAAAACTGGAAAGTGTCCGATTTTTTTGTAAATCCTTCGTTTTGATACAAGAAAAGACCAACCGACCTGGGAGTCGAACCCGAGACAAACCGACAAAAAACAAAACGACCGCGCCACAGAGACTATCGTATAATATTGTCATAGCCATATAATTTAATTATTTTAATACTAGCTGACCCGCGCAACTTCGCTTGCGTCACATAAGAGAATATGGGTCATAATTTTCCCCGTTTTTGTAAAATTTTTCGTTGCTACTCCGCTATAGCGTGATCTTATATAGCCTAAAGCCTTCCTCGATAAATTGTATATCTAACACTGAAAGAATTTTTCAAATCCGACCAGTAGTTCCCGAGATTAGCGCGTTATATCAGGAGCAGAGTACCAATAAAAGTGTTACAAAAACGGGGGAAAAATTAACGCGTTCTCCATTATACGACGCAAGCGAAGTTGCGCGAGTCAGCTAGTTATATATACATACTAGCTTACCCGGCAAACGTTGTTTTGCCATAAAAATTAAATAAAAAAAACATTGTCCAGCGGACAAAATTGTGAATCTAAACCATTCTCAGATCCCCTTGAACACACACAAAAAATTTCATCAAAAGCGGTCCAGTCCTTTAAGAGAAGTTCAGTGACATACACACTTACAGAAGAATTATATATATAAAGATATGCAATACACTCGCCTCGTGTTACAGGAGACTTACATTGTGAATAACATAATGTTAGAGATTGTTTCTGTGCAATAAAGCTGCCAGTTTCATCGTGTTTAATTTTTTTTTTTCTATGAAAAGGCTGTTCTAATTTCTTCAGAGTACATTTTTCATTTCCAAACGTGGGCCTACCTCTGCCTTCATCTTCGGCTTCAACAGGCGTGATGTTATGTATGTATGTATTAGGTCAGGGAGAAAGTCTTTTCGCATTATAGTATGCATGAACTTGTAATAAAATCTTTTCTCTACACAAAAAAGCTCGATATTCGGGTACCTCACGAGCTCACTGAAAGAAACCTAATGTACCGTGTGCTCATTTGTGATTCTTGAAGCCAAAGAGATTTTATTACAAGTTCAGACATACTATAATGCGAAAATACTTTTCATAGTAGTTTTAGTGAACGATGTGTTCACCTGTCACAGGTATACATGTTAGGAATGCCTTTTAAGTTACTGTACCTTTCAACAGAATGAAATTATATGTCAACTGTTGGTGATAGATAAAATAAATAAATAAATAAATAAATAAAAGACTTTTTCCCCGACCTAATATAGATACCGACGGGAATTATCCGATTTGAAATTACGATATGGAAATATCTTTGACCTCTATCTGAACGCGATTTAGTCATAACACTGGAAGAGGGCGCATATAAAAGAACGCTTTAAATGTTGAACTTCACACAAGTATTAACTACCTGAAGCAAACATGTTCTCTGTAAAGTTAGTCGCTCTGTTCTTCATTGTGTCTGTGGCTGTCTCATGTGAGTATTTAACATCATGCATTTACTCTTCATCATCGATAGTGTACATATTAAATAGATGTTAACTAATGACAGTGATGGTAAAGTAATAAGAACAATGTCCTCCTGACAGATACTCGGCCACGGCTGCCAGTTTCATTGAAACAGCGCACGAGTTTCTTGATGGTAGACAAGTGTGTAGTGTACATACACAGCTAAACTCTCTATTACATCACTCTCAAGTACGTGTTGTCCGAGGCACGGAGATCTACTATTATTAGAGTAAACCTCCGCGGAGTCTTCTGTCAGTCTGATTGTTACTCACACTTGTTCATAACTACGTATTTGTTTGTACATTTACTTTTTATCTCAACTCTTTATTATTTTCCTTCTCAGGGATACCAGGCAGTCCCAGCACCGGGGTCGCACTAGCTGCTCCGAGACCTGACGTAAATGCATCAAATAATGTCATGAATCTCGGAGAGATCGTTCAGATGGTATTTCAATCATATGACGCTGCAGCCATAGCATCAAAGACTAATGGCGGACAAAAAGTCAATATCTCGAATAATCTTGTTAACGGGAAAGGTGCCAAAATCGGTCAGTATGCGGTAGTTGGTCCGAATCAAGCATTCACAGCTTCAGCGTAATACTTATCAGTATTTCCATTATTATAATATAATGCATGAAATTTTGAATAAATATATTTGTATTTATAATTGATGCGTTCTTATTAACAATCATATCACTTACTAGCAGTAGTTTCGTATAATACATTTTAATGTTGTAAATATTTGATAAACGATGAAAAGTTATATAGATTCAATGAACAGTAATTACGAGCGATTATTCATAAACGAGAACAAAGATGTATGGTTTTAGATGGTGGTGTTAACACAATCAGACATACCTACAATTTACCATATTCTGGGCAGTAATTAGACGTCTGATTCGGGAATCCAACCCGATAGTTTGAAATCAGGAGCTCGATTCTTTTTTACTATTAATCGACTTTTGACAACTGGCTAGCTGTCAAGAAATTTTGTAGGAAAATCTGTACCTCGGCTAGCTATCGAAATTTTGACGTTTAGAATGTACTGCCAAAATGTTTTCTACGACACCCGTCAGAGGCGCTGATCAGATTTTCATACAAAATTTCTCGATGACAGGTCGGTTGTCGGTAGACGACAGTAGTAGAGAATCGAGGTAATGATTAACGCCTCTAGTGGGCATCGTAGGAACTATTTACCAACATTTAAATGTTAAACTTTCGACACTCGACAGTACCGACTGTACAGAATCGCGCTGTTGTAGTGGTATACACTTACGACTGCGGCACTGAGGCTGCATGTTGTTAATCTTCTATACTTATAATAATTCTGCAGAGAGGTCAATTCTGTACATGACATATATTTTTAAAATAACTATCAGGGGGTGATTAGTGATCAATACTGATGCCAAAAATGCAATCAGTAAAATTTTTGTCTGTCTGTCTGCCTGTCTGTCTGTCTGTCCGTCTGTCTGTATATTCTTTATAGAAACAAAAACTACTTAACGGTTTTTAACGATACTTGGTACAGTTATTCTTCATTCTCCTGAGCAGGCTATAGTATACTTCTCATTACGCTACAATCAATAGGAGCAGAGCAGTGAAAGAAAATGTTGGGGAAACGAGAGAAGTTACCTGATTTTTTAAACTTCCGTCGCGTGAGCAGCTTTAATGGTTAAAGCTACATAGAAACCATGTATAACGGAAATATTTAACATAAATTTATAAAAAATATATTTTTAATAAGGATATTTTTGTTATAATTTCATACAGCATGTGTCTATCTTTTACGGACGACTTACAATAACACGGGTAACTCCCAATAGTTTAGCAGTTCGGAGATTTCTGATTATATTTGGTTACTCTTACGTTTATAATAAGTACCAATAACCCCATAAACGAGGAATAAACGAGGCGCCCCTAGCCCGTTGCGCTCACCGGTCGGTAAACGATCTCAAGGTTAAGCAAAGCGGTCATTCCATAGATGGGTGACCGCATTGTGGTATTTGAGCTGGGCGTCTCCGTGATTCGGAGGGCACGTATCCTACTAATATAATAAATGCGAAAGTTTGTGGGAATATATGTATGAATTTTTGTTACTCTTTCACGCAAATACTACTGAACTGAATTTCACTGTAGGTATTCGACCTACAGTGAAATTTTGGTACATAGGTAGCTGAAGACACAGAATAACATATAGGCTACTTTTTAATCCGGAGTTCCCGAGGGATCAGGATTGACATGGTAAGGGTTTCCACGCGGACGAAGTCGCGGGCGGAAGCTAATCTAACATAAATTAAAAAAGGACTAACAGCACTTTCCCCACCTGGTAATTGAACCTGAGACCTCATGACTAGCAGTCAGAAATTAAGCGAAGACTTTGCAAACTAATATGTAACTTTACTATGTTTTGACGAGTGACTTCGCTTTCACCTAAAACGTATTTTTAAAAATTTTCTGTCATTTCCGATGACCTATTTTATAATCATAAACTACATTAACTACTCATCTTAATTTATATCACGATTTGCAATGATATAAATTTCCATGCGGCGTTTTCTAACGCTTATATACTTACAATGTCTTTCACTACTCTTTCACAGAAGTGACCAATAGGAGCAGAGTACCAGGAAAAAATGTTACAAAAACGAGAAAAATTTTGACCCATTCATTCCTATGTGACGCAAGCGAAGTAGCGCGGGTCAGCTATATAAAATAATACCTAAATAATCAAAAAAAATGCTTAAACAGTGAGGATTTATTTGAGTTTTACGACTCTAATGTCATTGAAATATAGATGGTCATTTTAATTTGTAATCGTCGATTATTTCTTTTCATATTTCAGTTGTCATCGGCTGAGTTTGGCGACAGCCATCTTTAATGAAATAGTATGTCAAGCCCTTTCCTCTAGTGTTTATTATCCCGTGGTCTCGCCTTTCCTGGCGTGTATTAAACACAATGGAAATAAATTACTGTTTCAACGCGCCACAGACTCTTCCTCTTGACTTAACATTTAAGATTGTTTCTGTGCGTATTGATACTATCGTAAACTATTACATCTTGTTCGAATAAATGTCTAGTAGATGTTTTTTATCAATCTGAAGAATAACACCTCCCACGCAAGTGGTCGCGGGTTCGAACCCGAGGCAACAGACCAATGACTTTTCGAAGTTGTTTGTGTATTAGAAATAATTTATCACATGCTCCAACGGTGAAAGAAAACGTCGTGAGGAAACCTTGCATGCCTAAAATTTGTTTAATACATACATTTATTGAGTGCATGCAAAGTCCGCAACCCGCACTTGGCCAGCGTGGTGGACTGAAGATCGATCGACTCGATTTACTTGCGTCATATTTGAGTAATAGGATTCAACGAGTAGATATCAATGGTGTAAGGTCTTCAGGTTCAGCTGTTTCTCTCGGCGTGCCTCAGGGTTCG
Organism: Anticarsia gemmatalis; assembly: GCF_050436995.1. Taxonomy (NCBI): domain Eukaryota; kingdom Metazoa; phylum Arthropoda; class Insecta; order Lepidoptera; family Erebidae; genus Anticarsia; species Anticarsia gemmatalis. Next base: position 11,008,214 of record NC_134764.1, on the reverse strand, counting down.
ATACTCGGTCCGTTTCTTTTTCTCGTATATATAAACGATCTCCCCTTTCAGGTGCAGGACTTATGTGATATTATATTATTTGCAGATGACACTTCACTCATTTTTAAAGTAGATCGTTCGAAGTCTTGTTTTATTGATATCAATAGTATTCTTGAACAGGTCCACAACTGGTTCACTTGTAATAATCTGTTATTAAATTCTAACAAAACTAAGTGCATTAGGTTCACTATGCCCAACGCGAGGAATTTAGGTACTAACATAGTCGTAAATGGGCAAACTATCGATTTGGTAGATTCGGCAACTTTTTTAGGTATCAGTCTGGATAGCAAGCTCCAATGGGGCACTCAAATAGCGCATCTCTCGGGGAGACTCAGCTCCGCCGCGTACGCAATCAGAAAAGTAAGACAGTTTGCTGGTGTGGATGCGGCAAGACTGGTTTACTTTAGTTATTTTCACAGCGTCATGTCTTACGGTATATTACTGTGGGGTAAGGCTGCTGATATAGATGTTATTTTTGTCCTTCAAAAAAGAGCTATCCGTGCAATTTATAGTTTAGGAGCGCGAGACTCCTTGAGAGAGCTTTTTGGGCAGATAGGGATACTGACGGTGTCCTCACAGTATGTGCTTGCAAACTTGTTGTATATAAAACAAAATTTAGGGACTTTCGCAACAAATAGCGATAGACACAATTACAACACTAGAAACAGACACAAATTAGTAGGTCCCCATCATCGTTTACACAAGGTGCACAATTCGTTTGTAGGTCTCGGCATTCGTTTCTTCAACAAGCTTCCAAAGCACATCATGGATTTACCCCTGCCAAAATTCAAAGTTGCTGTTAAGGAACATCTCGTTAGGAAAGCTTATTACAGAATTGATGAGTATCTAAACGACAATAGCTCTTGGGATTAGTCGCTCGCTTGGTTAGGATTCTTTGAAATTAGGGAACTTTGCTATAAATTGTATAAACTCAGTAGCAGTAGGTCTAAATATTGTAAAATATGGGCAATTAATGATGCAAATAGGTGATGTTACGTACAATTTGATGTTATTCATAAAACTGACACTTTTTTCTTTTATAATGTTCACAACCAGTGTGCTCACTTGCTGCCCATATTCTTATTATCACATGCTAGTAGGTGCTCCCAACATACGGTATGATCAGAGACTAATAAATAACCTAGCTATGTTCATTTAACTTAATTGACGTTTAGTCTATATCGCTGATTGTTGGCAGCTCCTCGCATGATCAATTATTGTATCAACCACATTGTAAAACTTTTTGGCGATTGAAAAGAGTGGCCGTGAGTTTCTCGCTAGCTCTTCTCATAAGGCTCTACCCCCTTTCCGAGCTAGTGGTAGATTCAGTAATTGTAACGACTATCATAAGTGTCAATATTTGACCTAAATGAATAAATGATTTGATTTTGATTTTGATTTTGATCTAACCCCCTCCCTCATTGCGGGAGGAGACCCTTGCCCGGCAGTGGGTCAGTAATGGGATAAATTTTTTATATGTAGAATAGCTACCTAAGATATGTGTTTCAGCATTTCGTAAAGAAAAAACAATTTTCTTAAACTGATTTATTTTCAACAATCAATCCTTTAGTTTGTCTCATTCGGATCAATTTCATGACGCAGGTGTACTGTGGTCTTCTAAATGTTTCGAGTAGACTTACACCACAACCTTGTATCATTGTTTATTTGAGTGCACAATATTAGTTCAATACTTTACGAGCGCGTACAGGAATATGATTGTAAATCAGAACATTTAAATAAATTTATAAAAATATTTTATTAAAATTTACATAATACGTTTATGTTATACTACTAAATTCTAGTAGTAAGATGTTGCTGTGAATCCTTGATTCGCAGCCATTTCTACCAACTGGTGAATTTTAGCACCTTTCGCGTTTACAATATTATTAGATTGATCAATATCAATGTCTCCCATGTGAGCGAGTCCAGCTAACTTCGATGCAGTCTCTCCACCGTCACGTGAATTGGCAAGTACCACCTGACCCATGTCTCCGTTGTTGAGGATGCTAGTTGATCCATCTATGTGAATCTTTGGAGCAGCTAGTGCGACTCCGGTGTTGGGACTGCCTGGTATCCCTGAGAAGGAAAATAATAAAGAGTTGAGATAAAACCCAGTGTAAGTAACAATCAGACTGACAGAAAACTCCGCGGAGTTTTACTCTAATAATAGTAGATCTCCGTGCCTCGGTCAACACGTACTTGAGAGTGATGTAATAGAGAGTTTAGCTGTGTATGTACACTACACACTTGTCTACCATCAAGAAACTCGTGCGCTGTTTCAATGAAACTGGCAGCCGTGGCCGAGTATCTGTCAGGAGGACATTGTTCTTATTACTTTACCATCACTGTCATTAGTTAACATCTATTTAATATGTACACTATCGATGATGAAGAGTAAATGAATGATGTTAAACACTCACATGAGACAGCCACAGACACAATGAAGAACAGAGCGACTAACTTTACAGAGAACATGTTTGCTTCAGGTAGTTAATACTTGTGTGAAGTTCAACATTTAAAACGTTCTTTTATATGCGCACTCTTCCAGTGTTATGACTAAACTTGGCTCAGAGGTCAAAGACACTATTAATATTGCACAGATACTGTGACACTCTGTTATCAGGTCGGATAATTCCCTTCAGCTTAAAGAAAGTATCAAATATTTGACTGAAACTACAACTTAGGCGTATTTGATTCAAGGATTGTTTATTTGTTCGTTATACAAACAGCACACGTGATATACAACTACTTCAGAGAACAATCATGGTTTGATTCTGATATGTTCGTTGTATACGTATTATTGGTACACACGACATTTATGAACATTACTCAACTAATACGTACTAAATACTACTCACACATTTAACACTTCGATATAAGAAACATACATAATATAAGGTTTCAAGTAGGTTTTATTAGTAATCGCGTAAAAAAAAAAACGGGAAAGAGTCCGATGTTTTTGAAAATCCTTCGTTTTGATACAATAAAGACCAACCGACCTGGGAGTCGAACCCGAGATCCTAGCAGTTGGAAACATACCGACCGCGCCACAGAGACTATCGTATAATATTATCATAGCCATATAATTTAATTATTTTAATACTAGCTGACCCGCGCAACTTCGCTTGCGTCACATAAGAGAGTGTGGGTCATAATTTTCCCCGTTTTTGTAACATTTTTCGTTGCTACTCCGCTGTAGCGTGATCTTATATAGCCTAAAGCCTTCCTCGATAAATGGTCTATCTAACACTGAAAGAATTTTTCAAATCCGACAAGTAGTTCCTGAGATTAGCGCGTTCAAACAAACAAACAATCACACAAACAAACTTTTCAGCTTTATAATATTAGTATAGATAGTATAGATTTTCTTCAGATAAAGCCCGGGGTTTGGCAATGTGACCCATGTACATAAGGCACATATACATAGATCTATACTAATACTTTAAAGCTGAAGAGTTTGTTTGTTTGTTTGAACGCGCTAATCTCAGGATCTACTGGTCCAATTTGGAAAATTCTTTCAGTGTTAGATAGCTCATTTATTGAGAAAGGCTATAGGCTGTATATCAGGAGCAGAGTACCAATAAAAGTGTTACAAAAACGGGGGAAAAAATAACGCGTTCTCCATTATGCGACGCAAGCGAAGTTGCGCGAGTCAGCTAGTTATATATACATATTATATGCAATACACTCGACTCGTGTTACAGGAGACTTACGTTGTGAATAACATAATGTTAGAGATTGTCTCTGTGCAATAAAGCTGCCAGTTTCATCGTGTTTATTTTTTTTTTCTATGAAAAGGGTGTTCTAATTTCTTCAGAGTACATTTTTCATTTCCAAACGTAGGCCCCCGGCCTACCTCTGCCTTCATCTTCGGCTTCAACAGGTGTGATGATATGTATGTATGTATTAGGTCAGGGAGAAAGTCTTTACGCATTATAGTATGCATGAACTTGTAATAAAATCTTTTCTCTACACAAAAAAGCTCGATATTTGGGTACCTCACGAGCTCACTGAAAGAAACCTAATGTACCGTGTGCTCATTTGTGATTCTTGAAGCCAGAGAGATTTTATTACAAGTTCATACATACTATAATGAGAAAATACTTTTCATAGCAGTTTTAGTGAATGATGTGTTCACCTGTAACAGGTATACATATTAGGAATGCCTTTTAAGTTACTCCTTTTAACAGAATGTAATAATATGTCTACTGTTGGTGATCCAATAAATTAATAATAAATAAATAAAAGACTTTTCCCCGACCCAATATGGATTCCGACGGGAATTATCCGATTTGATATTACGATATGAAAATGTCTTTGACCTTTATCTAAACCAAGTTTAGTCATAACAATGGAAGAGGGCGCATATAAAAGAACGTTTTAAATGTTGAACTTCACACAAGTATTAACTACCTGAAGCAACCATGTTCTCTGTAAAGTTAGTCGCTCTGTTCTTCATTGTGTCTGTGGCCTTTCACCTGTAACAGGTATACATATTAGGAATGCCTTTTAAGTTACTCCTTTTAACAGAATGTAATAATATGTCTACTGTTGGTGATCCAATAAATTAATAATAAATAAATAAAAGACTTTTCCCCGACCCAATATGGATTCCGACGGGAATTATCCGATTTGATATTACGATATGAAAATGTCTTTGACCTTTATCTAGACCAAGTTTAGTCATAACAATGGAAGAGGGCGCATATAAAAGAACGTTTTAAATGTTGAACTTCACACAAGTATTAACTACCTGAAGCAAACATGTTCTCTGTAAAGTTAGTCGCTCTGTTCTTCATTGTGTCTGTGGCTGTCTCATGTGAGTATTTAACATCATTCATTTACTCTTCATCATCGATAGTGTACATATTAAATAGATGTTAACTAATGACAGTGATGGTAAAGTAATAAGAACAATGTCCTCCTGACAGATACTCGGCCACGGCTGCCAGTTTCATTGAAACAGCGCACGAGTTTCTTGATGGTAGACAAGTGTGTAGTGTACATACACAGCTAAACTCTCTTTTACATCACTCTCAAGTACGTGTTGTCCGAGGCACGGAGATCTACTATTATTAGAGTAAAGCTCCGCGGAGTCTTCTGTCAGTCTGATTGTTACTCACACTTGTTCATAACTACGTATTTGTTTGTACATTTACTTTTTATCTTAACTCTTTATTATTTTCCTTCTCAGGGATACCAGGCAGTCCCAGCACCGGAGTCGCACTAGCTGCTCCGAGACCTGACGTAAATGCATCAAATAATGTCATGAATCTCGGAGAGATCGGTCAGATGGTATTTCAATCATATGACGCTGCAGCCATAGCATCAAAGACTAATGGCGGACAAAAAGTCAATATCTCGAATAATATTTTTAACGGGAAAGGTGCCAAAATCGGTCAGTATGCGGTAGTTGGCCCGAATCAACCATTCACAGCATCAGCTTAATACTTGTCAGTATTACCATTATTATAATATATATGGAATTTTTAATAAATATATTTGTATGTATTTATTGATGTGTTCTTATTAACAATCATATCACTTATTAGCAATATTTTCGCGTAATACGTTTTAATGTTGTAAATATTTGATAAACGATGAAAAGTTATACAGATTCAATGAACAATAATTATGAGCGATTATTTATAAACGAGAACAAAAATGTATTGTTTTAGATGGTGGTGTTAACACAATCAGACATAACTACAATTTACCATATTCTGGGCAGTAATTAGACGTCCGATTCGGGAATCCAACCCGATAGTTTGATATCAGGAGCTCGATTCTTTTTTACTATTAATCGACTTTTGACAACTGGCTAGCTGTCAAGAAATTTTGTAGGAAAATCTGTACCTCGGCTAGCTATCGAAATTTTGACGTTTAGAATGTACTGCCAAAATGTTTTCTACGACACCCGTCAGAGGCGCTAATCAGATTTTCATACAAAATTTCTCGATGACAGGTCGGTTGTCGGTAGACGATAGTAGTAGAGAATCGGGCTACTGATTAACGCCTCTAGTGGGCATCGTAGGAACTATTTACCAACATTTACTTTTTCGACACTCGACAGTACCGACTGTACAGAATCGCGCTGTTGTAGTGGTATACACTTACGACTGCGGCACTGAGGCTGGATGTTGTTAATCTTCTATACTTATAATAAATCTGTACAGAGGACAATTCTGTACATTAAATATATATTTAAAATAATTATCAGGGGGTGATTAGTGATCGATACTGATGCCAAAAATGCAATCAGTAAAATTTTTGTCTGTCTGTCTGTCTGCCTGTCTGTCTGTCTGTCCGTCTGTCTGCATATTCTTTAGGCACTTGTCCCACCGCCGACGATGAACGAGTAACGAGTTGGCGTGCCGCGGGGAGCGAGTGCGTAGTTGTTTAATGACAGCTGGTTGCTCTCTCGGCGTGTGTTCTAATCATTGAAGATAGTTCTAACTGGAAGGATCACTAAGAATTATAAAATTTTCAACATATAAACTATCCTTAGTGTGCATCAAGAGCAATAAATAATGTATAAAACTACTTATGATTGTTTTTATACCAAAATTCTGTTTAATGAAACAACAATTACCGAATTTAAATTCAGTAATAATCTTAAAATTACCTCGTTTACTCGTTACTCGTTCATCGTCGGCGGTGGGACAAGTGCCTTATAGAAACAAAAACTACTTAACGGTTTTTAACGATACTTGGTACAGTTATTCGTCATACTCCTGAGCAGGTTATAGTATACTTTTCAATACGCTACAATCAATAGGAGGAGAGCAGTGACAGGACATGTTGGGGAAACGGGAGAAGTTGCCTGATTTTTTATACTTCCGTCGCAGCTTAATGGTTAAAGCTACATAGAAACCATGTATAACGGAAATATTTTACATAAATTTATAAAAAAAAAAAAATTTTAAAAAGGATATTTTTGTTATAATTTCATACAGCATGTGTCTATCTTTTACGGACGACTTACAATAACACGTGTTACTCCCAATAGTTTAGCAGTTCGGAGATTTCTGATTATATTTGTATACTCTTACGTTTATAATACCAATAACCCCATAAACGAGGAATAAACGAGGCGCCCATAGCCCGTTGTGCTCACCGGTCGGTAAACGATCTCAAGGTTAAGCAAAGCGGTCATTCCATAGATGGGTGACCGCATTGTGGTATTTGAGCTGGGCGTCTCCGTGCTTCGGAGGGCACGTATCCTACTAATCCTACTAATATAATAAATGCGAAAGTTTGTGAGAATATATGTATGAATTTTTGTTACTCTTTCACGCAAATACTACTGAACCGAATACTATGAAATTTGGTATATAGGCAGCTAAAGACCCAGAATAACATATTGGCTACTTCTTATCTCGGAACTCCCCAGGGATCAGGATTAACACGGTAAGGGTTTCCACGCAGACGAAGCCGCGGATGGCCTCTAGTCTAACATAAATTAGAAAAGGCTAATAGCACTTTGCCCACCTGGTAATTGAACCTGAGACCTCATGACTAGCAGTCAGAAGCACTACCGGCTGCGCCACGGAGGCATTCTAGTGTGTGAGCTGAAATTAGTTCACAAGCATCGAGAAGAGCGACTATATACAATTTTCGCCGTGTTAAGAAACACAACATTAATTATTAAGCGAAAACTTTGCAAACTAATATGTCACTTAACTATGATTTTGACTTCTCTTACACCTAAAATGTATTTTTAAAACTTTCTGTCATTTCCCATGACCTGTTGTATAGTCATAAACTACTCATCTTGTATCACGATTTGTAATAATATATAAATTTCCGTGGGGCATTTTCTAACGCTTATAAACAATGTCTTTCACTACTCTTTCACAGAAGTAGCCGGCTGTAAAAATCTATACTAAAATTATAAAGTAGAAGAGTTTGTTTGTTTGTTTGTTTGTTTGAACGCGCTAATCTCAGGAACTACTGGTCCGATTTGCGAAATTCAGTAGGTATTAGATAGCCCATTTATCTAGGAAGACTATAATCTATTTATCATCACGCTACGACCAATAGGAGCAGAGTACCAGTAAAAAATGTTACAGAAGCGGGGAAAATTTTCACTTCATTCATTCATATCGTATGGTTAGTGGTCAACCTAGTGTCAAAGTTGTTCAAGCCCGTCAGGCCTTTGACATGGCTTAACGACTGTTATCTTAATAGACAACAACCGGGACCGACTTTTTACGTGCCCTCCGAAGCACGGAGACGCCCAGCTCAAATACCACTTATGCGGTCACCCATCTATGGAATGACCGCGCCAAGGTTTGCTTAACCCACAGATCGTTTACCGACCGGTGAGCGCAACTGGCTATGGGCGCCTCATTCTCTCTAATGTGACGCAAGCGAAGTTGCGCGGGTCAGCTAGTATAAAATAATACGTATATGATCGAAAAAAAATGCTTAAACAGTGAGGATTTATTAGAGTTTTACGACTCTAATGTCATTGAAATATAGATGGTCATTTTAATTTGTAATCGTCGATTATTCCTTTTCATATTTCAGTTGTCATCGGCTGAGGTTGGCGACAGCCATCTTCAATGAAATAGTATGTCATGCCCTTTCCTCATGTGTTTATTATCCCGGGGTCTCGCCTTTCCTGGCGTGTAAACACAAAGGAACAAAACTGTTTTGAACGCGCCACAGACTCTACCTTTTGACTTAACATTTAAGATTGTTTCTGTGCGTATTGATACTATCGTAAACTATTACATCTTGTTAGAAAAAATGTCTATAGATGTGTTTTAATGAATCTGAAGAATAACACCTCCCACGCAAGTGGTCGCAGGTTCGAACCCGAGGCAACACACCAACGACCGTTCAAAATTATGTGTGTATTAGAAATAATTATCACTTGCTCCAGAGGTGAAGGAAACATCGTAAGGAAACCTTGTATGCCTACAATTTGTTTAATACATTTATTGAGGGCATGTAAAGTCCCCAACCCGCACTTGGCCAGCGTGGTGGACTCAAGGCCTAACCGCTCCCTCATTACGGGAGGAGACCCTTGCCCGGCAGTGGGACAGTAATGGGTTTTATAATATGAAGAATAGCTGCCTAAGATATGACGTGTTTCAGCATTTCGTAAAGAAAAAACAATTTTCTTAAACTGATTTATTTTTCAACAATCAATCCTCTAGTTTGTCTCATTCGGATCAATTTCATGACGCAGGTGTACTGTAGTCTTCTAAATGTTTCGAGTAGACTTACACGGTACACCACAACCCTGTATCATTGTTTATTTGAGTGCTCAATATTAGTTCAATACTTTACGAGCGCGTACAGGAATATGATTGTAAATCAGAACATTTAAATAAATATATAAAAATATTTTATTAAAATTTACATAATACGTTTATGTTATACTACTAACTTCTAGTAGTAAGATGTAGCTGTGAATCCTTGATTCGCAGCCATTTCTACCAACTGGTGAATTTTAGCATCTTTCGCGTTTACAATATTATTAGATTGATCAATATCAATGTCTCCCATGTGAGCGAGTCCAGCTAACTTCGATGCAGTCTCTCCACCGTCACGTGAATTGGCAAGTACCACCTGACCCATGTCTCCGTTGTTGAGGATGCTAGTTGATCCATCTATGTGAATCTTTGGAGCAGCTAGTGCGACTCCGGTGTTGGGACTGCCTGGTATCCCTGAGAAGGAAAATAATAAAGAGTTGAGATAAAACCCAGTGTAAGTAACAATCAGACTGACAGAAAACTCCGCGGAGTTTTACTCTAATAATAGTAGATCTCCGTGCCTCGGACAACACGTACTTGAGAGTGATGTAATAGAGAGTTTAGCTGTGTATGTACACTACACACTTGTCTACCATCAAGAAACTCGTGCGCTGTTTCAATGAAACTGGCAGCCGTGGCCGAGTATCTGTCAGGAGGACATTGTTCTTATTACTTTACCATCACTGTCATTAGTTAACATCTATTTAATATGTACACTATCGATGATGAAGAGTAAATGAATGATGTTAAATACTCACATGAGACAGCCACAGACACAATGAAGAACAGAGCGACTAACTTTACAGAGAACATGTTTGCTTCAGGTAGTTAATACTTGTGTGAAGTTCAACATTTAAAGCGTTCTTTTATATGCGCCCTCTTCCAGTGTTATGACTAAACTTGGCTCAGATAGAGGTCAAAGACATTTTTAATATCGTACAAATATTGTGACGTTTATCAAATCGGATAATTCCCGTCAGTACACACACATACATACATACATAACATCACGCCTGTTAAGATGTAGCTACATGTAGGCCGGATGCTTTCACGTTTTGAAATAAAGAAATAATAAAATGATTTTTTTCATAAAGAAATTTACAACTAGGTGCAATTAGCAATCTTCTAGAACAGAGGCAATCTCAATCATTTGGTTATTCACAATATAAGTCCCCTGTGACACGAGGCGAGCGTATTGCCATACATACATGGGGCATGTTGCCAAACTCCGGACTATTATGGGGGGATATATTAAAATATTGACATAATATATTATTATGACAGTCTCTGTGGCGCGGTCGGTAGTGCATCCAACTACTAGAGTCTTGGGTTCGACTCCCAGGTCGGGTTAAGTACTGTTAGTTTTTTCTTGTTTTAAAAAAGTTTTTCACAAACACCGGACACCTTTCCGTCATTTTTAACACTATTGCAAATTAAATCTTCCTACTTGTAACCTTATATTATGTTTATTCAAGTATTGAAGTGTTAAATGTGTGAGTAGTATTTAGTATGTATTAGTTGAGTGATGTTCATAAATGTCGTGTGTACCAATAATACGTATACAACGTACATATCAGAATCACACCATGATTGTTCTCTGAAGTAGTTGTATATCACGTGTGCTGTTTGTATAACGAACAAATAAACAATCCTTGAATCAAATACGCCTAAGTTGTAGTTTCAGTCAAATATTTGGTACTTTCTTTAAGCTGAAGGGAATTATCCGGTCTGATAACAGAGTGTCACAGTATCTGTGCAATATTAATAGTGTCTTTGACCTCTATCTGAGCCAAGTTTAGTCATAACACTGGAAGAGGGCGCATATAAAAGAACGTTTTAAATGTTGAACTTCACACAAGTATTAACTACCTGAAGCAAACATGTTCTCTGTAAAGTTAGTCGCTCTGTTCTTCATTGTGTCTGTGGCTGTCTCATGTGAGTATTTAACATCATTCATTTACTCTTCATCATCGATAGTGTACATATTAAATAGATGTTAACTAATGACAGTGATGGTAAAGTAATAAGAACAATGTCCTCCTGACAGATACTCGGCCACGGCTGCCAGTTTCATTGAAACAGCGCACGAGGTTCTTGATGGTAGACAAGTGTGTAGTGTACATACACAGCTAAACTCTCTATTACATCACTCTCAAGTACGTGTTGTCCGAGGCACGGAGATCTACTATTATTAGAGTAAACCTCCGCGGAGTCTTCTGTCAGTCTGATTGTTACTCACACTTGTTCATAACTACGTATTTGTTTGTACATTTACTTTTTATCTTAACTCGTTATTATTTTCCTTCTCAGGGATACCAGGCAGTCCCAGCACCGGAGTCGCACTAGCTGCTCCTAGGCTTCACATAGATGGATCAACTAGCATCGTCAACAACGGAGACATGGGTCAAGTGGTGCTTGCCACATCACGTGACGGTGGAGAGACTGCATCGAAGTTAGCTGGACTCGCTCACATGGGAGACATTGATATTGATCAATCTCATAATATTGTAAACGCGAAAGATGCTAAAATTCACCAGTTGGTAGAAATGGCTGCGAATCAAGGATTCACAGCTACATCTTACTACTAGAAGTTATAAGTATTAATTAACTATCGTAACTGTAGTCAACTACAACTTCCAAATAAATTCATTTTTATGTATCAGTTTGATTTATTGTAACAATACTATTAATATTCAGGTCCTTATCACGTATCATCAGTCTAGCCTTTCTTTCAACTATGTTGGAGTCGGCTTCCAGTCTCACCGGATGCAGCTGTAAACCAGTGTTTTACATGGAGCGACTACCTATCTGACCTCCATAACCCAGTTAGCTGGGTTATAACACGATACCCTCCGGTAATACTGGTTGTCAGACTTTCAAGCTTCTGATTACTGTTAACGACTGTAAAAGATCTTCGAAAATGATAGCCAGGACCCACAATTTAACGAGAACAGACAATTTTCCGAAATACGGAGGAACTCGATATGTATAACATAGTCACCCATCCACAGAAAATCAAAATCAAAATCAAATCATTTATTCATATAGGTCAAATGTTGACACTTATGATAGTCAATGAACAACTCGGAAAGGGTAGCTTAACCTCAGAGATCAACTTGTCTTGGAATTCCCATTGCAAACGTAGAAAACATTTATAAACGTTTTCAAAAACAAACTTTGAGAGGTTAAACTGTAACTTTACCTACGACTGTTCGTCATAACATAACTTTCAAAAGTTAAGAATATCATAATTAAATAATGTGTCTTACATAACTACTATATGGATTTTGTATTTCAATATTTAATATATCATTATTTCAAATCTCAGTCTTCCGCACCAAGTAATCAAAGTAACATGTAAAGAAAATTTATAAATAAAAAAGCATAAGTAATCTTTATCGATTTATAAATAATTAATATTAATATTATTTATTGAACAATTTATAATTGTATTATTATTTATAACGTAAAAAATGCAGCACTATATTTATTTATTTTCAGATATAATTATTAAGGTTTAAATATTCAACCAGAGTGTCTGGAATTCTAATAGCTTCCGAGTCTTTTGACAAGTTAAATGCTTGTTTCTTGCATCTATCCTGTAACAGTTGGGATGTGTATCAATGGTCATCGAGGCACTTCAATTGGATCTGGACTATGTATAAAATAAATAAATTTAACCCAATACAGTCCCACTGCCAGGCAAGGGTCTCCTCCCTGGGTAATGAGGGAGCGGTTAGGCCTATTGAGTCCACCACGCTGGCCAAGTTCGTGTTGGGTACTTTGCATGTCCTCAATAAATGTATTTAACAAATTTTAGGCATGCAAGGTTGATAATTATTTCTAAAACACACATAACTTCGAAAAATCATTGGTGTGTTGCCTCGGGTTCGAACCTGCGACCACTTGCGTGGGAGGTATCAACTTATACCATTCGGCTATCACTGCTTCAATGATAACCGAGTGGCTGGGTACTGTTGGGTGGCGGACTAAGTATAGTAATATTAAACGTTAATCTTTCAAACCGTCCCAACAATATTACTTCATTGATGAGTTCTGCCTTGGAGCCTCTACGTACTGGTTTCATTTTGACACAAGCCTGCCTTATGTCCGGGACTCGTTATTAACCACACGAGGAAAAATAACTTTTAATCTTTTGCTTTGCATGTTATAGCCACCTTTACACTCACACACACACACTCTATCGCACGTTCTTAGGAGCGTGCAGGATTACGCGCGGGAAAGCAGCGCGCTCTTCGCTCGCGATTTTCTTCGCGGGCTTGACAGATGAGCGCGGCGCGTGGTCTCTCCTTTCCCCTTACACGCGCGCTCTTTCACGCGCGATTGTTGTTTCATGCGCGATAGAGTGTGTGTGAAAAGGTGGCTAATAGAATACAGGAATTAACCGATATACGCATGTTCCGTGCCCACGTTTCGGCGTATATTTTTCGTTAATTCCCGAATCCTATTACACATTAAATACGAGGAAAAATATACAAATAAAGTTAAATAGCACGTTACATTTTTACTAAAAATTATCCTTATTATGTGATTACATCGTATTTCATTTAATTGGACCATTGTGTATTACACTAGCTTCTGGGGCTAATTTAAAAATATTTTTTGGTTTACGAAGTATCGTAGTTTTAAAACAGCTAATAAACTTTGCGTATGGCGTATTTCGTGAGAATAAACTCAGTAATTTCGCGTTAAATTGCCGCAATATAACAGTCACGAACAATATCCATACAAAATAAATCATCGCAAATCTATACTTAATATTATAAAGTTGTAGAGCTTGTTTGTTTGTTCGTTTAATTGAACGCGGTAAGCTCAAGAACTACTGGTGCGAATTGAAAAATTATTTTACTGTTGGATAGCCTATTGATTGAAAAAGTCTTAAGTTTACATAACATCACACTACGATCAATAAGAACAGAGTACCAGCAAAAAATGTTACAAAAACGGGGAAAATTAAGACCAGTTCTCTCTTATGTCACGCAAGCGACATTGCGCGGGTCAGCTAGTTTTTAATAATATTATTGGGAAACTTGTACATTGATTACGTTATCGCAAATATGGTAACAATGACGCACATGATTGGTTTTAAAATTCCCATAAGAGCATTGAACCATATAACAGCACTCATTCTTTGTGTGGCTGTAACGTGAGTGAGTACATACCGTGATGTTTGCTTCAAAGATGTTTACAACCATACTGATGGGGCTGGTGGTAGCTGGGAGTCCAATTAACAAAACGTGCATTGCAAGAATTGACCAGGTATTTATAACAAATATTTGTATATGAAAATCTGATCAGCACCGTTGACAAGCGTCGTAGGAACTAATTTAGCCGTACATCTTGAATGTCAAACTTTAGATACTCGACAGGAGCTGGTCGACTTTTATCTAATTGACAACAACCGGGACCGACTTTGAAAGTGCCCTTCGAATCACGAAGACGCTCAGTTTAAAGCCATCCATGGAATAACCGCGCCAACGGTAGCTTAACCCACAGATCGTTTACTGATTGGTGAGCGTAACTGGTTATGAGCGCCTCGCTAAGATATAATGTGTGTTCATTCTTTTCAGCTTGTAATATTATTATACAGAACTCTTATTGTGTATTCTTCTTTATTGTTTACAGAACGGAAATATAATACAGTTATGTGACAATAGCGGAGCCTACGAACATGGAGGCGAAGTAGACAAGAACACTTCCATCTCAAATGATGAACATTCAGGAGCTAAAAGTTACAGTCTCATCTCTAAACCAAACATAAATGTACACGCAGGCCTCTACATCAATGGACGACCAGTTAGTATTGCAGAAAATACACCGATACAACTAGATGGAGAATCTATCTCTAACCTAAATGATTCAGAAACATACGACGGTGGGCAATCTTTCCCTTCTGGTACTACAAATTCAGGAATTTACAGCAATGTTAAGCCTTTAAATAATGGATGTTTATGTATCTCCTACCACATGTATGCGTGGACCATTTTAATAGCGGTTGCGGTTGTAGTAAGGTTCGACAATAGAACCGAATAAATTGATGTAACACCAAACGTATAATGATTTGGGTCGATAGCTTCCAATATATTATACCTTATACATATAATAGCCTAGCCTTTCTTTCTTTTCTTTCGAACTATGTTGGAACCGGCTTCCAGTCTCACCGGATACTGCCAAATACCAGTGTTATCTCACGAGCAATCAGCTTTTCCGAAACGGACAAAAGAAATACAATGTATGAATATTTCAAATACTTACGAAGTTTACGAAATAAAGGATATTTTGAATTTGAATTGTATTTACATGGAGCGACTGCCTATCTGACCTCCACAACCCAGTTGCATTAGGGGATGAGTGCAGGCTTATGTGGGACTCACCCGCCAGAGGCGAGCATACCCACTCAACCGCCACCTGTATCCTCACGGCCGCTGTATAACTGTCGAAGCATGTATCGCAAGCCGCACGCCACGCGGATGCCCCAAACTACCCTTCGGTAATACTGATTGTCAAACTTTCAAGCTTCTGACTACTCTTAACGACCGTCAAAGATCTTTGAAAATGACTGCCCGGGAGCCAAAATTTAACGTGCCTTCCGAAACACGGACGAACTGGATATGTGTAAGATGGTCACCCATCCACAGAACAACCTAGGCAAGCGTGGCTTAACCTCAAAAATCGATACGTCCAGCTGTAGTTAAAAAAAGTTAAAGTTAAACTTCTATTGACCCCAATACATGTTTAAAAAATGAGATTGCATCCTCTAAGAAATGCAATATTCGGCCCTCAAATTGTAATATTTCAATGCAATGGACTAATAATTTAAATTCTTATCATTTGAAAGTTATGTTATAACGAACAGTCGTAGGTAAAGCAACAGTATAATCTCTATTATTTTTTTTTTGACCACATTTACTCGTACAAATATTGTCTACCCTTTCAATGGGAATTCCAAGACAACAAAATAAAGAAACTAATATCTTGACTTGTTGACCTTTTATTATAAATAATATATTAGAATCAATATAAATTAGTCATTGCGCGATAAAGTTTCATATAAAAGAGCCTGTTTGTTCTCGATCATCATACAAGTGCTCAGTACCTGAAGCAAACATGTTCTCTGTAAAGTTAGTCGCTCTGTTCTTCATTGTGTCTGTGGCTGTCTCATGTGAGTATTTAACATCATTCATTTACTCTTCATCATCGATAGTGTACATATTAAATAGATGTTAACTAATGACAGTGATGGTAAAGTAATAAGAACAATGTCCTCCTGACAGATACTCGGCCACGGCTGCCAGTTTCATTGAAACAGCGCACGAGTTTCTTGATGGTAGACAAGTGTGTAGTGTACATACACAGCTAAACTCTCTATTACATCACTCTCAAGTACGTGTTGTCCGAGGCACGGAGATCTACTATTATTAGAGTAAAACTCCGCGGAGTCTTCTGTCAGTCTGATTGTTACTCACACTTGTTCATAACTACGTATTTGTTTGTACATTTACTTTTTATCTTAACTCGTTATTATTTTCCTTCTCAGGGATACCAGGCAGTCCCAACACCGGAGTCGCACTAGCTGCTCCTAGGCTTCACATAGATGGATCAACTACCATTGTCAACAACGGAGACATGGGTCAGGTGGTGCTCGCCACATCACGTGACGGTGGAGAGACTGCATCGAAGTTAGCTGGACTCGCTCACATGGGAGACATTGAAATTGATCAATCTAATAATGTTGTAAACGGGAAAGATGCCAAAATTCACCAGTTGGTAACAATAGCTGCGAATCAAAGATTCACAGCTACATCTAACTACTAGATATTAGAAGTATTACATACATAAATGTATTGTGTAAATTTTAATAAAAAGAAAATTATATGGTTATTGGTTATGTTTGTGTTCGGTTTTACAATAATATTCCTTTACGCACTCGTAAAGTAATGTACATATATTGTGCACTAGCTGACCCGCGCAACTTCACTTGCGTCACATAAGAGAGAATGGGTCAAACATTTTCCGGTTTTTGTTCCAATTTGTGCTCCTATTGGTAGTAGCGTGATAATATATAACCAATTACCTTCCTCGATAAATGGACTAACACTAAAGGAATTTTTCAAATCGGACCAGAAGTTCCTGAGATAAGCGCGTTGAAACAAACAAACAATCAAACAAACAAACTCTTCAGCTTTACAATATTTGTATAGATTCAAATAATAAATAAATTATTATATAGGGTTGTGGTGTGAGTCGACCCGAAGCCTTTAAAAGATTATAGTATATCTACATCTTGTCTAACTTACTTCGGGATTAAACCCGTTTGCTAAATCTTCCGCTTTCAAGATTTTTGACTACAAAGATTTTTTATAAAAAATAAGAATTGTTAGTATTTCGATAAGTTTTTCTCTGACATACATAACTTTCTTTACTTTAAATCGATACTGAATGAACAATAAGCTGAGTCTTTAATATCGCCAACAATAACGTATGAAATTGTTCCAAATGAGGCCAACTAGAGGTTTGATTTATAAAAGGGAAAAACCGGACATTTCGTAGCCTGTCACCTCGTTGATTTTCAGAATTTAATTTTTTTCTGACTTGGACTTTCTAAACAAAAATCTATTTAGGGTATTTCGACGTACAACACATTTTATACATCATACAAATGGCGATACTAGATGAGTCATCCAAGACTCTACCACAGGTCATCGGAAATGACAGGGAGTTCATAGGAATCGAAAAATACATTAAAATAAATAAAGGTGAAAGAGAAGTCAAAACATATTCGGTAATAAAAATTTCGCTTAATTATTAATGTTGTATTTCTTAACATGACGAAAATTGTATATGGTCGAAGAAAACGCATGTTTAGTCTTTATCATGTTAAATTTTCGAAGATCTTTATTTACCAATGGAAACCCTGAACTATTTTCTAATTTTTTTTTTTTTTAAAAATAATCTTTTCTCTTCGAGAAAATTTCGAGCTGCGTTTGCTTTTTTTCGACGCCATGTGTAAAGCTTGTGTACTAATTCAGTTAACATAATAAAATGCCTCAGGACTGTCAGTATGCTTCTGGCTGCTGATCATGGCGTCGCGGGTTCAATTACCAGGTAGGCAAAGGTTATGTTAGAATATTTCTCAGTCGGAGTTTGGTAACGTGCCCGGTCTGTGGCAGTAGGCAATTTTATCCCAACTTATCATTCTTATGATATAAACAAATCATGAGTGTGAGAGACAGAGAATAACTGTTTCACGGGACCAATCTCATAAATATTGTGTCAAGATATACCTATTTAATATTTTATAATAAATCATAAAATATTTAGGTTGTACCCAGACGTTACGTCCATATTTTTTTTTTTTTTTTAATATTGCAATTTTCAATCAACACCCTAAGTTACGGTAATAGGAGATGAAACTTCGTACATGAGTGGAGCTACAGGCGTCAATTGACATGTATTTGCTGCATGTATACGTTATGAGAACCAGAACCTTGATAGTATTGTTACAATAAAACAAACTGATACATTAAAATGAATTTATATGAAAGTTATAGGTGACTACAATTGCGACCATACTAATAACATCTAGAAGTGAGATGCGAGCCTTGAATCCTTGATTCTTAGCTATTGTAAACATCCGGCGAATTTCCTCAGGTTTGCTGTATACAACTTTATTAGATCGATTGATATCAACAACTCCCATATGAGCGAGTCCACCTGACTTTGCTGCAGTCTCTCCACCGTCACGTGATGAGCCAACTACCATTTGACCGATATATCCGTTGTTGACGACGTTAGTAGATCCATCTATGTGAAGTTTAGAAGCAGCTAGTGCGACTCCGGTGCTGGGACTGCCTGGTATCCCTGAGAAGGAAAATAATAAAGAGTTAAGATAAAAAGTTTTACTCTAATAATAGTAGATCTCCGTGCCTCGGACAACACGTACTTGAGAGTGATGTAATAGAGAGTTTAGCTGTGTATGTACACTACACACTTGTCTACCATCAAGAAACTCGTGCGCTGTTTCAATGAAACTGGCAGCCGTGGCCGAGTATCTGTCAGGAGGACATTGTTCTTATTACTTTACCATCACTGTCATTAGTTAACATCTATTTAATATGTACACTATCGATGATGAAGAGTAAATGAATGATGTTAAATACTCACATGAGACAGCCACAGACACAATGAAGAACAGAGCGACTAACTTTACAGAGAACATGTTTGCTTCAGGTACTGAGTACTTGTGTGATGATCGAGAACATGTCAAGCACTTTTATATTAAACATTGTCGCTCGATGACTGAGTTTTATCTTAAAAGACTAAATATATTATTTATAAAAACAGGTTCAAATGTCAAGATATTAGTTTGCTTTTTTCTTGTCTTGGAATTCCCGTTGAAAACGTACACAATATTTGTAAATAAATGGTCTTAGATACAAATTATAAGAGATTAAAGTGTAGCTTTACCTATGACTGTTTGTCTTACTTAACGTTCAAAAGTTAAGAATATTATAATTAAATAATGTGTGTACTAAACACTTCTAAATGGATTCACACTATTTAATATATTATTTCAAACCTCCAGTCTTCCGCACTAAGTAATCAAAGTAACATATAAAATATCACATCGATATAACGTCGTTAACAGCAAATATTACAACATCCATGAAATAGTAGATTGGTTTGAAAATTATGGTTATCGAAAGTAAATTTATGGGTTAAAAAGAAGAAGAAAGAAAAAAGAAAATAACCTTTATTGTACTGAATAAAACAATAGAAAAAAAAGATAAAAGAAAAAGAATAAACTTAAATAAAAAT
The DNA here is from genome assembly GCF_050436995.1 of Anticarsia gemmatalis. Classification (NCBI taxonomy): domain Eukaryota; kingdom Metazoa; phylum Arthropoda; class Insecta; order Lepidoptera; family Erebidae; genus Anticarsia; species Anticarsia gemmatalis. The sequence goes on along the minus strand of NC_134764.1, from coordinate 10,988,070 downwards.
AAAAACAACATAAAATTAAAATGGTTGTACAAATGGCGGCCTTATCGCACAGTGGCACAAATCACAAATAGGAAAACAACCGGGGTTTTTACGTGCCCTCCGAAGCGCTAAGGTTACTGATCCCAAAGGTGATTTACCGTCTGGCGAGCGCAACTACGAGCTTTGATATAGTAAGACTCAATTGGGTAGTTGCCTGGGTTAACGAAAAATTATTAAACTCGTATTCGTAAAAAGTTCATCTAAAATGCTAAGGTCAGGCTGGCTTTTTTCGTAAATAATTTTGAAATTGTAATGATTACAGACTGAAACATTTTATATGACACTCATTTAATATCAACGAAAATCTGCAATAGTGAAGTCACTACGTCGTTTTTCTATACTAAAATGTGTTTTTGACATTTCATAACGAGTAGCTGATTTGACTGGTAGGCAACTACAGTACCTCGATTCTCTATCACTATCGACTACCGACAACCGGCTAGCTATCGACATTTGTCATTTAGAATGTACTGCCAAAAAAGTTTCTACGACGCCCGTCAGAGGCGCTGATCAGATTTTCATACAAAATTTCTCGATGACAGGTCGGTTGTCGGTAGTTGATAGAAGTAGGGAATCGAGCTACTGTATTGTAAATACAATATGACATGTAATTCAGACACCAAAATCACTTGAGTAGGTCAAAAAGGCGCAAAGTAATAAAAGTTAAAAGTTGCGATGTAAGCTGACAGTAGGTGACTCTGAAGTTATAAAGAAGAACGTTTGATTTTTGTTTCTGTTTATATCCATTTAAGATTTCTTGATGGTATACAAAGTCCCCAACCCGCAATCAGCCGGCGTGGTGGACTCAAAGCACAACCCCTCCCTTATTACGGAGGGAGTCCACCACGCTGGCCAATTTCTATTAATTGTATGTTTTTCTTTGTTCATATTGAGTTGTGTGCGTGTGTGTGGTAAATATTGCGAACTCTTCATAATAAAACAGTTTTAACATATTTTAACGTAAATTTTATCTGCGTCCATAATGACGTTATTAAAATATAGGCTCGTATTAAACATGTAGCGTGCTAGACGTGCCCTAGGAGTACCTAGGGCACGCCTTTTACGGCAGTCATTAGTAAATTGATAACTTAAGCTAGTATCTACACACAATATATATAAAAATGGAACATAACCCTATAGCAATAAGACGTAATTTAATGTTTTACATTTTCTGGGTAGTTCTTAGATTCTGAACATAATTCGCCGGTGTAACCATCGAGGAAAAACATTCTTCGTAACACTGGCGAAACCACGATTCAGTCCCGAATCTTTATTATTTCATGTGATAGCGAATCAAAAGAAGTCTGTAGTGTGTCACATCTCTCATCTACATATTATTATGTACTTAGTTTGTAAGCTATTTATCTAAACAAATACATAAACACGCACCAACAACACATACACTGAGTCACATCCGTGAAGCATAAAGGGCCCAGATGAAAACGTCAAGCACTTATTGTGCTTGACATTAAACTGATCTAGGTACCTATTTGGTACAGCCGTGAGACACATCCTCAACCATTTTATATCGTGTTGTACTATGTATCTTTCTTGTGCGTCTCTGTTCTGGTTTTACTAAACAAATTTTCTTCTTTTTTCTTTCTTTCTTTCCATTATGCGTTTGGTGTTACAAGTTACTCGCTTCTATCGTCGAACCTTAGTACCAACACCGCAGGGCTATTAAAATGGTCCACACGTACATGTGGTAGGAGATAGATAGACCTCCATTATTTAAAGGCTTTTCATTGCTGTAAATTTCTAAATTTGCACTGCCAGAAGGGACAGATTGCCCACCGTCGTATGTTTCTGAGTCACCTAGGAAAGAGATAGAGTCTGCATCTAGTTGTATCGGTTTATTTTCTGCAATAGCAATTAGTCGTCCATTGATGATGCGGACTCCTGAGAATACACTATAGTTCCGTTTCGTGATGAGACTGTCTCTTTTAGCTCCTGAATGTTCATCATTTGAGATGGAAGTGTCCTTGTCCACTTCGCTTCCATGTTCGTTGGCTCCATTATTTAAAGGCTTTTCATCGCTGTAAATCCCTAAATTTGCACTGCCAGAAGAGACCAATTGCACACTGCCGTATGTTTCTGAATCATCTTGGTTACAGATAGATCCTACATCTAGATGTATCGGTGTATTTTCTGGGATTGGTCGTCCATTGACGCTGTTGCCTCCTGAGTATACTCTCATGTTTCGTTTCTTGATGAGACTGTCAATTTTAGCTCCTGAATGCTCATCGTTTGAGATGGAAGTGTCCTTGTCTATTTCGCCTCCATGTTCGTTGGCTCCGCTTTTGTCACATAACTGTATTATATTTCCAGTCTGTAAACAATAAAAAAAGAATCTATACTAATATAATAAAGCTGAAGAGTTTGTTTGTTTGTTTGTTTGTTTGTTTGTTTGTTTGTTTGTTTGTTTGTTTGAACGCGCTAATCTCAGGAACTACTGGTCCGATTTGAAAAATTCTTTCAGTGTTAGATAGCCCATTTATCGAGGAAGGCTATAGGCTATATAACATCTCGCTACGGTCATTAGGAGCGGAGTAGCAACGAAAAATGTTACAAAAACGGGGAAAATTTTGACCCATTCTCTTAGGTGACGCAAGCGAAGTTGCGCGGGTCAGCTAGTACACAATAAGAGTTCTGTATAAAAATATTAAAAACTTAAAATAACAAACACACATTATATCTTAGCGAGGCACTCATAGCCAGTTGCGCTCACCGGTCGTTAAACGATCTGTGGGTTAAGCAACCGTTGGCGCGGTCGTCCCATAGATGGGTGACCGCACAGTGCTATTTAAACTGAGCGTCCCCGTGTTTCGGATGGCAAGTTAAAAGTCGGTCCCGGTTGTCGTCAATTAAGATAACAGTCGTTAAGCCACGTCAAAGGCCTTTATGTAGAAATTTTAAATATTCTTTATGAACACTGAAATATAGAAACACATAAATAATATTACTATTTTTTTTCACCGTTGGAAAAATATGTTAGGTATGTTGCCTCGGATTCAAACCTGCAATCACTTGCGTGCGAGGCTTCAACTTATACCATCTTACAAATAATTGTTATAAATACCTGGTCAATTTTTGCAATGCACGTTTTGTTAATTGGACTCGCAGCTACCACCAGGCCCATCAGTATGATTGTAAACATCTTTGAAGCAAACATCACGGTATGTACTCACTCACGTTACAGCCACACAAAGAATGAGTGCTGTTATATGGTTCAATGCTCTTATGGGAATTTTTAAACCAATCATGTGCGTCATTGCTACTATATTTACGATAACGTAATCAATGTACAAGTTTCCCAAAAGTATTATTAAAAACTACCTAACCCGCGCAATGTCGCTTGCGTCACATAAGAGAGGATTGGTCTTAATTTTCCCCGTTTTTGTAACATTTTTTGCTGGTACTCTGTTCTCATCGGTCGTAGTGTGATGTTATTTTGACTAAAGCCTTCTTTAATAAATAGACTACCCAGCAGTAAAATAATTTTCTGTAGTTCCTGAGATTAAGAGAAATAATTTTCTAATTCGCACCAGTAGTTCCCGAGATTAACGCGTTCAACCAAACGAACAAACAAACAAGCTCTACAATTTTATAATATTAAGTATAGATTTTCGATGATTTATTTTGTATGGATATTGTTCGTGACTGATATATATGGCGGCAATTTGACGCGAAATTACTGAGTTATATTAATTTTCACAAAATACGCCATACGCAAAGTTTATTCGCTGTTTTAAAACTACGATACTTTATAAACCTAAAAATTGGTTATTAAATGAGCACCAGAGCTAGAGTAAAATACAATGGTCTAATTAAATGAAATACGATGTAATCACATAACAAGGAGAATTTATAGTAAAAATGTAACATGCTATTTAACTTCATTTGTATATTTTTCCTCGTAATGTATAATAGGATTCGGGAATTAACGAAAAACGTAAGCCGGCGCTGAAACATTAGGCATTCTAAGGTAAAATGCGTGTACGCGTTAATTCCCGTATACTAGCGCATGAAACAACAATCGCGCGTGAAAGAGCGCGCGTGCAAAGAGAAACGAAAGACCACGCGCCGCGCTCATCAGTGAAGCCCGCGAAGAAAATCGCGAGTGAATAGAGCAGGCTTTCTCGTGCGTAATCCTGCACGCTCCTAAGAACGTGCGATACAGTGTGTGTGTAAAGGTGGCTATTACCTACATTCAAAGCAAAAGTATTATAGTTTATTTTTCCTCGTGTGATTACTAACGAGTCCCGGACATAAGGCAGGCTTGTGTCAAAATGAAACCAGTATCTATGTACTGGTTCTTTTAGGCAGATATACATTAGAATGTTATCGCCGAGTTCTAACACTGAGACATATGAGCAATCCTGTTTGGGTTTTTTAACAAGACAACCCGCGCTCTAAAATTTTCTCTTATGTCGCGGGGACTCTTAAAAACATATAAACAACGGGCACAAAGTACAACCAGACAAGATCCACAAATAATTGTACCGTGTGGGAATCGAACCCACGACCTCCGTAATGGTAGCGGCGTGGGTGATCTAAACCACTGCGCCGCGGAGGCAGATACAAGTATTATTATTATTAGGCTACGAATTTGTGTCGTTCTTAGAACAACGATGTCACGATATCTCGGGCACGTTATATCGTTGGTGTACGACCTCGCTAAAAGTACCACTTTAATTAAGTAGTCCGAGTGATAAGTCCCGAGTCTGACCACGTGCTGTAGGGATTCTCCCAATTTATGTAGTCCGAATGTCATCGATAATGCCCGGAGACTTTATTACTATATAGATAAATGAATTTAGATTGTTTGCCTTTTTCTGCCCAATTGATGAATGTCTTCGCGAAATGTAAAACTGGCTTGAGTCCACCATCCTGATTAAGCGCGGTAAAACTTAGCATCCCTTCAAGAACTGTGTTTAAAAATCTCTCAGGCATAGGTTTTCCTTTACCGTTTGGACACACGTATTTGTTTCGCCAATATTTATCGAACAAAACCGACTGGACTCACTCTTTCGACTTGTGTCGGTCGAGTCCATCTGCACTATTCTACAGATATTCGGTGTTTACCGCCCGGCTAGGCCGATTAATGCCGAACCGAATGACTGGGTAGCAAGCTTAAGTGCAAATGTTATCTATTCCTATAATACATATAACTCCTCAAGCCTCACAAGGCCTTAGGCCGAAAGCCACAAGGTCTATGTTCTAATAAAGTCTATTTCTTAAATTTCGTGTGCGAGTACATTAACTAACGCACAGACTTCTATATACATTGACGGCCATTCGAAAACGAGAAACAGAAAATTTAAGACGTAGGCCTTTTTAGGACATAAGCCTTATTTGGGTTACCCACCTTACATCAAAGAAATAATAAGGCAGTAATTATTAGGGCCAATTCACACCGGGTCGGCAGCGGCCCTCAGCGATAGGCTGAATACCTCTCAAAGGACACGCAAGCTACTCAAGCGTTTTCATCTTTGAATTACATATTGTGTGTAAAATTATCTTACTATGTACTCATCAAAGCTCGCAGTTAGTTGCGCTCGCCCGGCGGTAAATTACCAGTCGGCTCAGCAACCTTAGCGCTTCGGAGAAAAAAAGATCATAGATGGAATTACAATCTATTTTACTACATTTGCCAAACTTATTTGATTTTGTTTCATTATTTAAAAATGTTAATAGCAATCAAAATGACTATGCAATATGCATTATATGATTTTCAAACTTAAACAATCTATGACGGGATGGCAGATTCTATAAAATTGTAAATTATCTACAATATCTTATGAATATAAAATTATAGTTAACGCGGCGTCGGCCATTGGCGTATCATTGTAGGCACATACATACATGATGTTGCGCGGGGAGAACCTTAGCGCGGTTTTATACGCGTACGCTACATGACAGGTAGGTACGCGGGCGCCGACAGGAGCACGAGAGAAGAAGTAGGCACAAACAGAAGAATATGTCGGAGCGAAAAAGTTGTTAGCGCATTTGCATGCAGGTATATATTATTTTATCAGTATCTAGCTCTAAGCGTGCTGCATCGAAAGCAACAGTACGACATCCACGCGCGTAGTCGCACGGGTCAGCTAGTTTAATTATAATACGAGTAAACTGACCTTTTAAATGTTATGATATGACGAACAGTCGTCGGTAAAGCTCTCATCGTGTGTTTCAATATGTATTTTTAAATATTTTCTACGTGTGTAACGGGAATTCCAAGACAATAAAGACGGAAACCGATATCTTGACACTTTGACCTCTTATTATAAATAATATATTAAATGTTAAAGATAACAGTTACTTACCACGCGATAAAGTTTCATATAAAAGAGCCTGTGTGTTCTCGATCATCATACAAGTGCTCAGTACCTGAAGCAAACATGTTCTCTGTAAAGTTAGTCGCTCTGTTCTTCATTGTGTCTGTGGCTGTCTCATGTGAGTATTTAACATCATTCATTTACTCTTCATCATCGATAGTGTACATATTAAATAGATGTTAACTAATGACAGTGATGGTAAAGTAATAAGAACAATGTCCTCCTGACAGATACTCGGCCACGGCTGCCAGTTTCATTGAAACAGCGCACGAGTTTCTTGATGGTAGACAAGTCTGTAGTGTACATACACAGCTAAACTCTCTATTACATCACTCTCAAGTACGTGTTGTCCGAGGCACGGAGATCTACTATTATTAGAGTAAACCTCCGCGGAGTCTTCTGTCAGTCTGATTGTTACTCACACTTGTTCATAACTACGTATTTGTTTGTACATTTACTTTTTATCTTAACTCGTTATTATTTTCCTTGTCAGGGATACCAGGCAGTCCCAACACCGGAGTCGCACTAGCTGCTCCTAGGCTTCACATAGATGGATCTACTAACATCGTCAACAACGGAGAAATGGGTCAGGTGGTGCTTGCCACATCACGTGACGGTGGAGAGACTGCATCGAAGTTAGCTCATCTCAAAAATATGGGAGACATTGAAATTGATAATTCTAATAATGTTGTAAACGGGAAAGGTGCCAAAATTCACCAGTTGGTTACAATGGCTGCGAATCAAGGATTTAAGGCTACATCTAACTACTAGATATTAGAAGTATTACATAAATGTATTATGTAAATTTGAATAAAATATTTTTATATTCTTATTGAAGTGTTCTGATTTACAATTCATATTCCTGTACGCGCTCGTAAAGTAATGTACATATATTGTGCATTCAAATAAATTATTATACAGGGTTGTAGTGTTAGTCGACTCGAAGCTTTTATAAAATTATACATACACCTACATCATGTCTCACTTACTTCGGGAACAAACCCGCTTGCTACATCTAACTGTCTTCAAGATATTTGACTTGAAAGGTTCTTATAAGAAATATAAATATTTCAATAAGTTTTTCTACAATTTAAATTTTAATTACACAATTTTCAATACATTATGTCGATTCTGTGTAAACAATTAATAAGCTGAGTCATTTATATCACCAACAATAACGTATTAAATTGACAAACAAGAAGTATGATTGTTGAAAAATAAATACATATATGTTTAAGAAATGCTTTTTTTCTTTACGAAATTCTGAAACACATATCTCTAGCAGCTGTTCCTCAAATTTATTTAAAAATATATATTTTAACAAGATGTAATAGTTTAGGATAGTATCAAGACTTACAGAAACAATCTTAAATGTAAAGGTCAAGTGGAAGAGTCTGTGGCGCGTTGAACCAGTTTCTTTCCTTGGTGTTAATCACACGCCAAGCGAGCACCTTTTATTTTTTTTTTATTTTTTTTTCGGGTGGAGAAATCCCTTCGGATGCCCAACTTTCTTAGGGGAGAAATGTTGGGGTATGTGGTGTATTTTACGCCAAGCGAGCACCTACCGCCTTAATGTTCAATATAGTAGAACACACGCATATCAAAAATTGTGTATGTAAGTGTCAGGAGATTCATAGAAATCGAAAAGAACATTTTAGGTGAAACAGAAGTCAAAACATAGTAGAGTTACATATTAAGTAACTAAGACTCCCCTTATACCGAAGAAATTATTAATTATGTATTTTTTAACACGACGAAAATTGAAAATGGTCGAAGAAAACGCATGTTTTCTCTTAATAAAATTAAATTTTGGAAAATCTTTATTTACTAATAGCAACCTCGAACTAACCTTTATTTCATTTTTATAAAAAAATCGAGGGGTTCGGGTACTAATTTCAGCTAACATAAGAAATCGCCTCAATGGCTAGCCGGTAATGCTTTTGACTGCTAGTCATGAGATCGCGGGTTTAATTACCAGTTGGGTAAAGTGCTGTTGGTATTTTCTAATTTTTGTTAGAATATTTGACTGGTCCAGCTACGCTTGCCGAGGTAAATCACTGAACGGATGGCGAAATGGGGCCAATAGTCTAAAACTTGAATGTCTGACAACCAGTCTTACCCAGGGGTAACGTGTTATAATGCAGATCAGTGGGTTGTGGAGGGCCGATGAGCAGTCTTTTAATGTAAACCACTGGTATACAGCTACATGCGGTGAGACTGGAAGCTGACTCTAACATAGTTGAAGGAAATGCTAAGATGAAGATAATAACTTTACCTATATATACCAAGATACAATGTGTGTTTGCGTTTATCCCCGAATCTTATCGTGTATATGTTACTGTAAAAGCCTGAACTGTGGTAAATTCTAAGATTTTCCGGTAAAACCTAAGATTTACCAACTCTCAATGGTAAAAATTCGAACGTTCTTTTATTCCGAACTTTTACCACCGGGTCCCCTCCCCCGTCCACCACGCTGGCCAAGTGTGGGTTGTGGACTTTGCAAGCCGTCAAGAAAATATTTTAAACAATTTTTTAGGCATACAGATTATATCACGATGTTTTCTTTCAACGTTAGAGCAAGTGATAATTATTTCTAATACACACAAAATATCGAAAAGTCATTGGAGTCGCCTTGGGTTTGAATAGACGACCATTTGCGTCGAAGGTGCTATCTTATACCACTCGGCTATCACAGCTTATTCTATAATATACAGGGTGATAAATAAAAATTGGCTGTGAAGAATGAAAACTGCTTGAAATTTTGAGGATATAATCTTAATTCAGTAGTTTTTCTTCATGGCCCACAATTTTTTTGAGACACTTTATAATAAACATACAACTCGGACGTTCTAAGTTCGCATGTAATTTTCTGTCATTTTAGAATCTAATTTGTAATCAACTCCTGAGTTGCTAAAATAGGGCATGAGAATTTGTACATGAGCTGTAGGAGTCAATTGATATGGATTTTCTGCATGTATACGTTATAAGAACTTGAATCTTTGATGTATTGTTACAACAAAACAAACTGATACATAAAAATTATTTTATTTAAAAGTTTTACGTGTCTACAATTACGATAATACTAATAACATCTAGTAGTAAGATGTAGCTGTGAATCCTTGATTCGCAGCCATTGTTACCAACTGGTGAATTTTGGCACCTTTCCCGTTTACAATATTATTAGATTGATCAATATCAATGTCTCCCATGTGAGCGAGTCCAGCTAACTTCGATGCAGTCTCTCCACCGTCACGTGATGTGGCAAGTACCACCTGACCCATGTCTCCGTTGTTGACGATGCTAGTTGATCCATCTATGTGAAGCCTAGGAGCAGCTAGTGCGACTCCGGTGCTGGGACTGCCTGGTATCCCTGAGAAGGAAAATAATAAAGGGTTGAGATAAAAAGTAAATGTACAAACAAATACGTAGTTATGAACAAGTGTGAGTAACAATCAGACTGACAGAAGACTCCGCGGAGTTTTACTCTAATAATAGTAGATCTCCGTGCCTCGGACAACACGTACTTGAGAGTGATGTAATAGAGAGTTTAGCTGTGTATGTACACTACACACTTGTCTACCATCAAGAAACTCGTGCGCTGTTTCAATGAAACTGGCAGCCGTGGCCGAGTATCTGTCAGGAGGACATTGTTCTTATTACTTTACCATCACTGTCATTAGTTAACATCTATTTAATATGTACACTATCGATGATAAAGAGTAAATGAATGATGTTAAATACTCACATGAGACAGCCACAGACACAATGAAGAACAGAGCGACTAACTTTACAGAGAACATGTTTGCTTCAGGTACTGAGCACTTGTGTGATGATCGAGAACACACAGGCTCTTTTATACTAAACTTCTTTATCGTGTTATAAGTAATTGTTATATTAAAAGCTCAATATATTACACTAAGAGGTCAGAATGTCGGTGCTGATAGTGTGTTTTTATTTTGTTATCAGTCTGGAATTCCCATTGTAGACAAAGCGAATTTAGATACGTCTTCTGAATGTTTAAAAAGTATTATCGTTTAACTTATGACTTTTGTATCGATGCCTTTAGAAAAGTCTCTTAAGGTAACTTAAGTACCTATGTATTTTAAAGTCCAAAACAAAAATGTTTCTCAGTTTATATGTATGTATGTGTCACAGTAGTTACTAAACGAATAGACAGATCTCAGGACTGTTCAACTTGATTTCTTTACTGCAGTTTACACAAAAAAATGAAAATCGCCCTAGAAAGACATACACGGAATAGGTGAAGGAAAGCATCGCGATGAAACCTTGCATGCTTTAATATTGTTACATATATTTCTTGAGGGCATGCAAAGTCCCCAACATGCAATTGGCCGCAATTCGAAATTTCAGCATGGTGGACTCAAGGCCTTACCCCCTCGTTGGGGAGGAGAACCATGCCCAGCAGTGGGACAGAAACGGGTATAAAAAAAATAGAATTGACTCCCTATCACACAGTACTTAGGGATTAAAGATGTTATATTTGTCACAGCTAGATAGGTATATGAAACTTTAAGATTGTTGTTTTACGAGATAGCAGTAACATGCCATCATAGTGATCCCGTCAGTCGTTCACTTGCTGATAGAGATAAAGTTGTGTAAAAACCCAAGACGCTGACAATTATATTATATTGGGGACAACAGTATTTTTTCATGTTGTGTGTGTTATTAACCATTTTAACTTAACCACTTTTTCCTTATAAATATCAATTTGATTTCTAACCTAAGATCATCTGTAGCTTTTTTATCTTTACTAGTTTAGTAGGAATTGCCCTGCGCCCGATGTCGCCCTGATCGTATCGATTTGGCCGTCCCACCGGACTATAAGAGTAAGAGAATAGAGAGTCAAGGATATAGGACGACATTATTCTTATTCATCGTACTGGGTTAGACAGTGCCTAAAAACAGTAAATCAACCATGAAAAAAACGTTTATTTTTAAATAGCTATATGACTTATTTTTAAATAGATATAGTAAGGGCAAATGACGAGCTCATTCATACTGTCTGGGGGCTAACACGTATCAATTGACAACTATCTCAAAAGCCACCATTGTTTTTTCACTTAGATTATAGTGATTAACACGTACGTCAAAACAGCAATGTACTGAATGAATTTGACGTACACTATTTGTCTACTGAGATACAGGATAAGCCCACTTGTCGTGAGTCGTCGTCTTAAGAATGCGTCCACTAGTCTGTACGAAGGTGAAAGGTATTTTAATCAAATAATTACATATTTTATTTATTGGTAATTCTTAAACTAGCTTTGGTTTTTAAGTTCGATATTAACAGGTCCTCCTATTTTCGCTCCGTTCATCGTTAGATTATAATTTTCTCCTTTGTACGTCGTGGTTTTTGAGTTGTCTATATTTGAGTTCTTGAAATACCGGTCTCCCCACCAAGGATTTGCTGTAGCTACTCCACTGTTCGGCTCGTTGTTGAACACTGGAAATATACATATAAGAGTTTGAGATGTGACCGCCTCGGTCGCCACGCATCGAGAAGTCGGAGGTTCGATTCTCACACGGAACAGTTATTTGAGCGATCCACAATTAATTGTTTCGGGTGTGGTTGTATTTTGTGTCCGTTGTTTGCATGTTTGTAAGAGTCCCCGCGACGCAAGAGCAATTCTTAGTGCGGGAGGTCAGTTATGTGGTTTAAAATGGTCGCCGGCGAAGAAGGTGACCCAAACGGAGCCTTGAACCTAGATGGACGGCAAGACAACAATGGACCGAGAGGACTGGATATCGATGGGAGAGGACTTTGCTTTGCAGTGGGACACAGAAACAGGTTAATAAAAAAATATGTGAATGTCAATATGTATGTATTATTTCGCTGTATCCTTCAGGTGTAGTTCCATCTCGGACTGCAAAAATACATAGTTTGTACTCACACGAAACCCCAATGGTAGCGATGAAGAATAGAACCACGAACTTAGTGTAGAACATGACGATGTCACCCTCTGAGCACTTGTGTCATGTTCATACTTCAACAAATGCTTTATATATTGACGTAAATAACTGACCAAGGAAAATATTATATGTTTACGGTTAATTGGCGCTATTTTAGAACATAAGGATAATAATAATGATAGCATAGTAATGCTGTAACTAACATTATAATCCTATTAGAGAGTCAGAGTCGGCTTCCAGTCTCACCGGATGCAGCTGAATACCAGTGTTTTACATGGAGCGACTGCCTATCTGACCTCCACAGCCCAGTTACCTGGGTTCTACCACGATACCCTTCGGTAAGACTGGTTGTCAGACTTTCAAGCTTCTGACTACTGTTAACGACTGTCAAAGATTTTTGAAATTGACAGCCGGGACCCACAATTTAACGTGCCTTCCGAAACACGGAGGAACCCGATATGTTTAAGATGGTCACCCATCCACAGAACAACCTCGGCAAGCGTAGCTTAACCTCAGAGATCGATCCGCGCGGCTGTTGTTAACTAAGCCAGGAGCTCCTCCAAACTACCAAAATAAAACTGTCAAAAATCTAGACGTTTATTCGCTAGAAATATGGTACAAAATAATCTTATTTCTTAAACATTTGAAGTTAGCTGTAAGTAATGATCAATTCTCCGCAAATAATAAAATTATACATATAAATTTATACATATCTATAACCTAAATAAGTGGTGTTTTACCCAAACGTGGATGACCTTAAAAAATCGTTAAAGTCTAGGTACGTTCTGATAAAATATTGGATTACTGCGAAAACAAATAATTTCAAAACATTTCTCGTGAAGAGTAAAGATTAAAATTAATTTAATTTTACCAACAGTTACAATATCAGTCATGTATTTTTTTAATGTAAAGATAAGTAAACAAGTCTCGTGCGCAAGCATACGACAAACAACTGTGTGTGTGAATTATAGTACAATAGCACGAACCTCTACTACTATCGAGTATCGACAATCGGCTAGCAATAGAAAAATTGTATATGAAAACCTGATCAGCGCCTCTAGCGGACGTCGTAGAAACTATTTTTGGAGTACACTTTAAATGTCAAACTCTCGATACTCTATGGTTCCAATTGTAGAGAATTGCGACAGATTTTATACTTACTATTATTACTACTACTGACATTGCAAACCTGTTTCGTGTTATTTGATGCCATTCGGCGACAACTCGTTGAAATATGTTGAACGTAACGCGAAAGCGTAAATCGAGGTGGTTGCTGACGCTGACATTTAGATCGAGAGGAAACTGCATTTTTCTCCTGATTCCTATTAATTTTGTCATGTAAATCTTATAACGATCACGAACTCAAAGATCTTTGATCGTCGTTAACAGTAGTCAGAAGTTTGAAAGTCTGACAACCGGTCGTACCGAAGGACAATACCCTTCGTCTACCCGGTAATAACCCAGGTTATGGGTTCTGGAAGTCCGATAGGCAGTCGCTCTACGTAAAATACTGGTACTCTGAGACTGGAAGCCGATTCCAACATAGTTGAAAGAAAGGCTAGACTGATGGTGTTGAAATCCTCTTAAAACAGCTCAATGAATTACATTTTTTTTATTTAAACGTCGTTTAAGCTCTCGTTATTTACAGAAAATAAACAAAACACTATCCATCGATAAAGTAGGGACATTTTTTCATGATTACAATGACTGACCCGAAGTTTCTTGCCAGCTCTTCTCATTGGCTCTACCTTCCGAACTGGTGGCAAATTCACCTACTGTATTTAACCATAATAAGTGTATGATTTGAATAAATGCTTTTAGTGAAATAAAACAGGAATATAGAAACAATTATTTATTTATATGTATTCATTATATTAATAGTCTTTTTTCGTACTAATAGCCGGGGTATGATTCGTCAAATCTACGACGATTGCCGATATCAATGTTAACAGAGCCACCAACCTCAGCTCCGCTGAATCCCAAGGCATAATTTTCAGCATTGTATGTCTTCTTTTCAGAATTATCTATGAAGCTCTCTTTACGCACACTGGTACCCCAATAAGGCATTGCTGTAGCTACTCCACTGTTCAGCTCGTTACTGAAAACTGAAAATATTTAACACATTACTGACCCACTACTGAGACCCTACGACGTGAGGTTGTAGGTTCGAGTCCCACAATTCTTTGTGCGGGAGTTGTCTTTTTTAAAGAAATAAGAAACAAATGAAAAAGCTACATATTTTCCTTCAAAGTTTAGGCAAGTGATAAAGAAATTTAGTACCTTTTATTAATTTTCTCTTGAAGATCACTTTCTATCTAGCTTTTCAATAATTAGATATAGTAATTTAATAATTAGATATAGTGCTTTGAAATCAGTATTCTATTGATCAATCAAACAATCTTGTAATATTGTAATGCGAAAGTATGTAAGTTTGTCAGTGTCTGTAATTTTAATTAAAAATTCACTGATAGTTGTGCGAGTTTCATGCACCTACTTTGTTATATTATTTTATGTACTTACACGAGACCCCAATGGTCGCGATGAAGAATAGAACCACCAACTTAGTGTAGAACATGACGATGTCACCCTCTGAGCACTTGTGTCATGTTCATACTTGAACAAATGCTTTATATATTGACATAAATAACTAACTGCGCACAATTCAACGCACTTTTCCTGAAATTGATGCTATTTATATCAGTTAAATGCCCTAATTATGGTATAATTATTATAATTGCGGTTGTATTTGTATCTCTAACCCGCATTTCGGACTTATATTTCAACATGGTTGCTTAGCAGTCGAAAAATACGACAGATTTTTTTTTATATATTTTATTTAATGCTGTGTTATTGACGAAATTAGGCATAAAGCCAGAATCGCCACAAAGCTAAACAAAGAGAAACCTTCACTTGACTAGAATGCTTACCATGGAGCACTTTGGAAGAAAAGCTTTGCTCAGCAGTGGAACAGTAATTGGTTATTTTTTTTTATTGCTCTCATGTACATAAAGGTGTTACAGATAGGTAGCATTTATATTTGCAATTTTAATGTTACTGCCTCTGTATGTCTTTCTTAGAATATTATTTTCCATTCGAACTTGGAGTTTGGTAACATTTAAGGCATATGGCAAATAATGTCAGAGTTGCAACTATCATTGTCATAGGAATTCTATATATTTCTTAAGGCTTTGCCTGCACCTTTAGGTATAATAGACGTATTATCACGTATTATAAATTATATTTTGCTTCCCTCCAGATCAGGAGATGGTCACCTACCAGAATGAATACTGAACATCTACAGATACGGTGGATCCATTATGTTCTAAAGATCTCTGTTGCAGGCAAGAGTTTTACCTCCAATTGTGTGATAACTAACCATTTAAAAGTTACACAAATTTTAGTAAGAAACCACTGCAAAACAGGAACAATGGCGGTTGTAGGATGTATTTAACATAAAACCTAGTAGTTTTAAAATATCTTAACTGACCCTTGTCTACTAAAGGGATACTAATAAAACTTGCCTGCTGAACAGGCCTATAAAAGGATGCCGATTGAACGGAGCGCAGAAATTGAAGAATATCAACCAATAGGACTGCATAAAACCACTCCTCTTTAGTGATTAATTCTTATTGGTTAATCATTCTCCATTTCCTCTGCACCTAATAGGGGACAGGCAGCTGGCCTTCCAGCTCCATCGATTAGGTAGGGAAATGGTGTAATGAAAAAATAAACAGCAATTAAGGAATATTATTTATTTGTTGTAATTTTGGAGTGATGTATTGATGAAAGTAGATCGGCAATATGATACTGTACTGTTGTCATTTATATAAATTTGCTGTATAAATACAGTGTATTTTATTGCAAAATAACCTTATACGGAGTTAGATTGTCAGGTTTTTTACCACGATTGCCAATATCGATGTTTACAGGGCCATCTACGTTAGCATTGCTCAGTCCCAAAGCATAATTTTCAGCATTATATGTCTTCTTTTCAGAATTGTTTATATTACTCTCTTTATTCACTCTGGTTCCAAATCCCCACCAAGGCATTGCTGTAGCAACTCCACTGTACGGCTCGTTATTGAAAACTGAAAACAAAAAAACATTCAGTACCTTTTTAATGTTATCTATATCAACCATATCGTAATTTGGCAAGTGAAAATGGCCGGGATTTTCTAGTTAGGTGTTCTTATAAGGCTTTTCTGTATCGTAGAACCTAGTGGAAGATTCAGTAATTGTAAAAAAGTATATATAGTAGTATATATGTAAATCATTATTTGACCTTAATTGTTAATTGCTTTAACATAACCGGTTTTAATTTACTTTAATACTTGAAAGTCTCCTGCATTTGACCAGCGTGGTAGAATCAAGGTTTTACCCCTATCACATTAATGTTTAGCTTTGCCAGCTACTGGCACATGGCAGAAAATAAACCGTTGGATCTCCGTCGATGAATACTACGGTAATCATCATTATAATATATTAATATGGTCATTACAGTAGAAGAAAAACTTTCCCAGTAAAAGGATAATTTTGTTATTTTATTGTATAATTATTTCTACTCACACGAGACCCCAATGGTCGCGATGAAGAATAGAACCACGAACTTAGTGTAGAACATGACGATGTCACCCTCTGAGCACTTGTGTCATGTTCATACTTGAACAACTGCTTTTATATTGACATAACTAACTGAGTCCGCACTTATCCTTAAACTGATGTTATTTGTAATCATTAGGTGAGCTATTTGTAATCATTATTATCTGTGAAGTCCTTAATTAATATAATTGTAATAATGTTTAATGTTTATATCCCCAACCTACGCTGGGTAGATACCTACGCCAAACAGTAGTGAGTGAAATTTATTTTCCAATTTTAATATTTTAAGTGCTAAATGTCGTCCTGGCCGATATTCGTCTAGGGTGGCTTGTTTTATTGAAACCAGCTAACTGTGCGGGACCTTGTTTATTGTGTCCAAATGCGTACACAATACAAGGTACACTCTTTATTCTTTTAACCCCCAAAGCGAAAAAATGGTTAAGGCGTCACGACCAGTGAGAGATCTGACGCAGGACCGACGGCTTTACTTGCTCTCCGAGGCACCGTGATCTACGTTTTTAACTTCCTAACTCCTGGCAATCTTTGAGAAATTCTTCTCACAATAGTCTTCTTGGCCCGACTCAGGATTCGAACCCTCTCAGAACCTCTTGTGCGGCAAGTCGCATACACTACTGCGCCCAGAGGCAGTTTTAAGTGTTAGGACTGGGAAATAGTATTGAGACTGGCGCAAATGACGAAATGTGGTTGTATCCGGCCACTGGGTGTAACAGGCGTATCATGCGTATAAATTATTCTATTTGGTTTCACAGCTTCTCCCTTCTCTCGTGGTCACCTTCCAAAATGAACACTGAACAAAACTACGGTATATTGCATCCATGAAGTTTTAAAGAGCTCGTAGGCAGGTAAGATTTTACGATTATTTGTTTCATGAATAAAACAAATGGTAAGTATTTCTTATACACACTTATAACTCAATTAAACATTGGTACCTATGCCTTTCAGGCGGTAAAAAGTGGAGTGAAATATCACTACATTGGAATTGAACCCTTGACGACTTACGTGGAAGGCTATGCTACTATATTTGCTATACTACGTTGCTGTGGATGCCTTCAATATCCATAAATCATCGATGCATATCTTTATTTATCCTCAAATTACGAAGATAAAAAGGTCTTACTATTGCTTTAGCGAGTAATTTATAATGCAATGATTGTTTAAACAGCATATAATGTTGAAACGCATAAATATTTAGGTAGATGCAAAAAAAGTGAACGCCCCAGAATACTACCCAGCAGGGCACCTTGATTTTTAACTGCGTTACTATTTAAATACTTATTTATATGATTTTCTGTTGTTGAAGAATATGTTTGTATGATCCAAACTACTCTAAAGTTAGACTCATGATACCTATAGCTTAAGGTGTTTATTAGTATCAGTCGGGAGGAAGGACTTAAATGCTTTGGAAAGGCATATTTGTTTTTATACAAAATATGTTTGTACAAGTTTATCAAATTGTTCTCAGTTAGCATATTTCAGCAAATACTTAAGCCTTCAATGCCTTAATGTTCTTTATAAGCATTTTTCACGGCCTGCAAAGTCCCCGACCCGTACTGGGCCAGCGTGGTGGACTCAAGGCCTGATCTTTCCTTTTTGGAATTACAAAAAAGAAAATTGACTCATTGATTAAAAGTGGAAAAAAATACATTCATTTCATATTCCACTATTTATGTCTTATTGATCCTGAGTTTATTTGTCAAGTTATTAATTTATGA
Organism: Anticarsia gemmatalis; assembly: GCF_050436995.1. Lineage (NCBI taxonomy): Eukaryota > Metazoa > Arthropoda > Insecta > Lepidoptera > Erebidae > Anticarsia > Anticarsia gemmatalis. The sequence goes on along the minus strand of NC_134764.1, from coordinate 10,969,430 downwards.
AGGAGTAAGGAAGTTGAGTCGTATTCTTGTTTCGTAGAGCTCGTGCAACCATTGGGTCTGCAGCTAACCTCTCGTATCAGATGACACACGAGGCTATGAGTGAGTCAGTAACACTTGCGTGGGAGGTACCAAGTTAAACCAGAAGGAGAAATAAAACAAGAAATATTGATATTACATATAATTGTATTTCGCATTATCGTAATACATTAGATTATTCATATTTGTTATTAAGCCTGATGTTGACACCTCCTCTCACGGTTGCTCCGTTCATGCCTACATCAAAATTTTCCTTGTTATGTAGTAATGTTTTGGAGTTGTCTACTTTTTCAGTCTTATGTATTTTACCTCCGAACACCCACCAAGGCGCTGCTGATGCGACTCCATTGCCTGGTTCGTCCTTAAAATCTGAAAGCATTATACGTACTTAGTAAATATTATCGGTTAAGGTGATCGCTACGCCACTACTACTGCGTCGGGAGGTCGTGGATTCGATTCCTACGCGGAACAATAATTTGAGTGATCCACAAAAATAGTTGTTTTGGTCTGGTTGTACTTTGTGTTCCTTGTTTGTATGTTTGTTAAAGTCCCCGCGACGCAAGAGCGGTTCTTCGTGCGGGAGTTGTCTTTCGTTGAGATCTTTGAAATGTTTATGTTAACGGTTATGTTAGTTGCGTGTTATAATATAGATAGCTCCGTGCAACTATTAAAATGTTTTAAAACAATTGAAAAGCTTAGCAGTTTTGTGTCCAACTGGGAATCAAACTCGAAAACTCATGATCGGTAGTCACGAACTACCTCCCGGACTACAGAGTTTATTATTTATTCTCGTATTTATATATATATTTTTGTACTAGTGCATAAGTGATGATGGTTACTATGCTGTCGTAGGTCGTTAAAATTTGTTAAATAGTAAATAGTTTATCGCTTTCCTTGGTAATAAGGCCCACAAAAAAGTATTTTAAATCAAACTGGACACATATTAGTTATTATGACAGATTGTTGAGGCAAGAGGTGTAGACGTACAGAGCAGCCAGTATAAAAATAAATAAAATATACCTTAGTCTATACTGTCGAGTATCGAGAGCTGCCATTTAAAATGTACTGCCAAAATAGTTCTTACGGAGCCCGGTAGAGGCGCTAAACAGGTTTTAGCGTAAATTTTCTCGATAGCTAGACGGTTGTCCGTATTCGATAGTAATAGAGAATCGAGCTAAAGTTAGAGTCTTCTGTAATTTATGAGGAACAATTAAAAATACATAGTTAGTACTCACACGAGACCCCAATGGTCGCGATGAAGAATAGAACCACCAACTTAGTGTAGAACATGACGATGTCACCCTCTGTGCACTTGTGTCATGTTCATACTTGAACAACTGCTTTATATATTGATGATATTAATAACTAGGTGAGAAAATATCAGGTGGTTTTCCTACAACTGTCCCTATTTCCAACCACGAGGTAAATAATATCATATTAGCATGGCTAATTAACATTACTGAGATCATACGTATATTTAGACTTTCACGCAACGTTAAATTAATTAACATTATGAAGGTGTTTGCGGGATCATTTTAACATCAATTGTTTTTCATTTAAATTATATTTATCTACTAACTGACCCGGCAAACTTTTTTTTGCTATATGATTTAAAAAATAAATTGGGCATCAAAAATAGATGTTGGCCGTTCATGAGAATCGATCACGCCGTTGCGGAGGAGTACTGTAACTAACATTGTGACATGGAAATTTTGTATACACCTCTAAGTATGTATTTAGAAGTATATAAGCATGTTTATATAAGCATATTGGTTATTTGGTTACCATAGTTCTGTTCAGTTTGGAATCAGATGATCGTGTGTGAATTGTCTCAAAGTATTTATTTATTTATTTATTTGGGCACTTGGCTTTGGCTGCAAGATAGCTGTCGTAGTGGTGATGAGGCACTGCATGCGAGGAAGGCACTGCAATATCCATGTAAAAAAAAAGGTTGATCACATCCTATGGACAACCCTCTGCCTAACGCCTTGTATAACGTATCAAAGTTTTTTTTGACGCACAATCTAATAATAAACGAAACGTAAAAACAGGTTTTGTACCACAAAAGCAATTTGTAGCGCGATTCTCTACTGTCGGTACTATCGAGTATCGAGAGTTTGACATTTGAAATGTACTGCCAATACACATGTATAATGCCTACGGCGCCTCCTAGAGGTACTGAAATGATTTTCATAGAAAATTTGTCGATAGATAGCCGGTTGTCTGTAGTCGATAGTGGTAGAGAATCGAGCTACTGTAGTTTTGCTCTAGGACAGTATACGCGGTCGTGAAGGTATTTCATACATTTCTGTCTACATCTGCGGTTGTAACACTGTGATGTTATAAATAAAATAAGCAGTCGAATATTGAGGTGTTTATTTCAAATGATATTATAAAATGAAATTGATGTGATGAACGAGGAGAGCATTAGTCAAATTTGTGTGAGTGCATTTTCTGACGAAGACATTCATAGTGCTAAAATTCTTCTGTGCGAATCTCTACCTACAGAGAAGCGTAAGAAAATAAGAAAGAGAGATGGAAAGAAGATCCGTGAAATAGATGACATCATCTGCATGCTGAGGGAGTCTGATCCTGAAATTTTACCGGTTTTTGTAGCCCGCGACCTGCATAAGCTCCCGCCGGTACTTTTTGATCATGTCGACGTTACCCGGATTTTAAAGGATTTGACGCGTATGCAGCAAGAGATGAATCAAATCAAAGAACAATATGTCACTAAGGATGACCTAGATACCGTTAAGTCTGACCTTGAAAACCTAAAAAAGGCATCAATAGTGAACAACTTTGGAAGTACCCCCCGGAATGTCAATGTGAAGAGAGGTGGCTTTTTATTGCTGGACAGTCATGACGATTATTGCAGTGGTCCCAGAGGACTTACATACGTGGGCGCTGAGCATGACACTCCGTGCACGGAGCCAAGCGAAGTACGAGCAGACACCAATTATCGTGATATCGCGCAAACTTTTTCCAAAAGTGAGGGTGTACAGAAAAATTGCGGTGAGACTAACGTAATGGGCGAGACAAGTAGTCGCCTTACGGCGGTCGGTGGCTCGTCCGAGCCAATGACTCATACGCAATCAGCTGCGATCGTTGCAACTAGTGAGGTGGGACACACGGCCGTTTCGAGCGTAAACGATGACGTGCGCGATAAGAACAAATCTTTAGCCGATATTGTGCGCGATGGTGAATGGAAAATGCCCAAAGAAGACAAGGAATGGACCCTAGTGCAAAGAAGACGTCTACAGAACCGCTTTGTCGCAAAAAGAGGAAAGGCAGTTTTGAACCCAGAAGCGAGTTTTAAAGCGGCCGTCACTAGTATTCCTATTTACATATACAATATTGCTAAGGGCGTGCCCGAATGTGACATTCTCAGTTATATTGCGAGTAAAACTGATGTTACTGTGCATCTAGAAAAAATGCATATGAAGACACCAAAATCGTATGATGCGTATAAAGTATTAGTACCTAAGCATAAATTAGAGACTTTTCTAAATGATGAATTCTGGCCAGAAGGCGTCGCATACCGGCGCTTTGTTGACTTCAAGATAAGAAGTAATGGTATAACAAGCGGGGAAAAATTTGTACGTGTGTAGTCCAACTTTCCTTATGAATAATTACGCCAAACTAGTAACATTTAACTGTAAAAATATTGTAAGATCCGTGGAATGTGTAAGAAAAATATGCGAAACAGCTGACATAATAGCACTTCAGGAAACGTGGCTATTGCCGCATGATATTCCATTCCTGGGCAGCATCAGCGATAATTTCGCGTTCACTGGCAAGTCTGCCGTGGACACTTCGGCCGGTGTCCTCCGCGGCCGACCATATGGAGGCGTGGCAATACTATGGAGGAAGTCTGTGTTTCCTTCAGTGTCTGTGTTGCAGTGTAGTAGTAATCGCATAGCAGCTATTAAGATTGCGATACGTGAACGTTCTATGCTAATTATATCTGTGTATATGCCTACGGACTCAAAAGACAACTTGATCGAGTTTACGGAGTGTCTTGGCGAAATAAACTCTATAATTGAAAATAGTGATGTGGAATCTGTGTATGTGCTGGGAGATTTCAACGCGCACCCGGGTGAGTTATTCGCTAATCAACTTTTAGACTTCTGTGCGGAACAGTCATGGGCGTGCGTTGATTTTGATATGTTACCGAACGATTCACACACTTTTGTTAGTGAGGCACACGGGTGCCGCCGGTGGCTCGATCACTGCGTGGTCTCGAGCGCCGCGCGCGCAACTATCGATCACGTGACTATATTGTACGATACGTACTGGTCTGATCACTATCCTATGCAGTTAACTTGTAATTTAAATTTGATAAAGCCTAAAATTATAATGAATAGTTTTTGTAAAAATAAAGTAATATGGGGTGAAAGGCAGGCGTGTCAAATAGAGACTTATTATAATTTTTGTCATACAAACTTAAGGGATATCGACTTTCCAGTGGAATTTGCTACTTGTGCTGATAAAATGTGTAACTGTACAAACCATAAATCATTAATTAATGATATGTATAAAAGTATTGTGCGTGTACTGTCTGAGGGCGCGAAATATTCATACAGCGCGGCTTCAAATCCTGGGAGGGGTAAACACATAATAGGCTGGAATAGACACGTGAGAGAGGCTCACGGTAAGGCTCGACAATGTTATCAGAATTGGTTATTGTATGGGAAACCTAGCTCTGGATGGTTATACAATGAAATGACAGAGTCTAGGCGAGCGTTCAAGTTAAAATTGAAATGGTGTCAAAATAACCAAGAAAAAATTAAAATGGATATCATAGCTCAACACCATTCCAATAATAACTTTAATAAATTTTGGAAATCAACAAATAAATTGAATTTGAAGCCAAGCCGACCCGTGAGCGTCGATGGAGTTCACAATCCGGACGACATCGCGAGATTATTTCAGCACCATTTTCGAGTTGAACCGTTTTTGAGGCCTGCGCAATCGGATCTGTTGTCGGTGTCCGGTGTTGGGGCTACGTCTGGAGATATCAATGTAAGGTTTACTGCAAAAGATATAGCTTTGGTCATAAATTGTATGAAAAGAGGAAAGTCTCCAGGTCATGATAGCCTCAGCATTGAGCACCTGCGACACGCTGGGCCACACTTGCCAAGGGTTCTAGCTTTGTTATTTAATCTGTGTGTTAGCCACTCCTACCTACCGGACGATCTCATGTTTACTGTTGTGGTCCCTATTGTAAAAAATAAAACTGGTGATGTATCGGATAGGTTAAATTATAGGCCTATCTCGCTAGCTTCGGTCATAGCGAAGGTATTGGACAGTCTGCTTGACGGCCATTTAACTGAACATATAAAACTGCATGACGGTCAGTTCGGTTTTCGGGCTGGTCTATCAACTGAAAGTGCGATCCTGTGTCTCAAGCAGACTGTGCACTACTACACCTCGCGTAAGACGCCAGTGTACGCGTGTTTCCTGGATCTGTCCCGGGCTTTTGATATGGTCTCATACGACCTATTGTGGAATAAAATGCGTCGAGACACTAGTCTGCCCCCTGAGATTGTATCGATATTTGAGTACTGGTACAATAACCAGAAAAATACTGTTAGGTGGGCGGATAGTAGATCGGATGAATACGGGTTAGAGTGTGGGGTGAGGCAGGGAGGGTTGACTTCACCGAAACTTTTTAATTTGTATATTGACCGCCTGATTGGAGAGCTGAGCAGCACAGGAATTGGATGTCATATCGAGGGAATTTGTGTTAACAATATTAGCTACGCAGATGACATGGTGCTGCTCAGCCCTTCAATCGGAGCGTTGCGCAAGTTACTTCGAATATGTGAAAGGTATGCGGAGGCCCATGGGCTCAGATACAATGTTAAGAAAAGTGAGGTTATGGTTTTTAGAGCTCCCAAAAAAGATTACTCAGATATACCACCCGTCTCACTCTACGGTACACCTTTAAACAGAGTCACTCATTTCAAGTATCTGGGCCATTGGGTCACTGAAGACCTTAAAGACAACATGGATATGGAGAGAGAACGTAGGGCGCTGTGTATCCGCTGTAATATGTTGGCTCGCAGATTCGCACGTTGTACTGAACAAGTGAAGGTCACACTATTTAGGGCATTCTGTCAGACCTTCTACACGTGCAGTCTGTGGGCCAATTACACGCAGGGGACGTACAGCGCTCTGCGTATACAGTATAATAATGCGTTCAGGGTGTTGATGGGGCTGCCGCGCTACTGTAGCGCGAGTGGCATGTTCGCGGAGGCGCACGTGGACGGCTTCCATGCGATCATACGCAAGCGATGTGCCTCGATGCTAGCCCGGGTGCGCAGCAGCCCCAGCACCATGCTGACGACGTGTGCCGGCCGCTGGGACTCGGTACTGTTGGCACACTGGATAGGCCTCCACACGAGAGCAAGCGCCTGACTTATGTGTACTTGTATTTGTATTTTTACTAACATTAGACTAAGAACATTGTTACTAACAAGAATATGGACAAAGTCTGAAATAAATGTTATTATTATTATTATTATTATAAATAAAATATACTTATTATTTTTTTTTAAACGAGTTAAAAATATATGATGGAGCTTTATACACTTTACTATTTTATTTATTTATTTATACATAAACATACAACATTACAGATTTATATCCCAGTCATTGTTCATTTCAAATTAAATACAATTTTATATATGAAACGCATTGTCCCACTGCAGAGGTCGAAAGCGACTAAAGATACACAATATACAGACATCTTATATACAAGTATATATTTACTTATAAACGATACTTCTTCTACAAAATGTTATCCAATTCGATATTCACTTCGCCGTTTGTCTTTATCCCGGCGAGATCTATGTCAAAATTCTTCTCGTATGTAGTTTTAACTGAATTGTCGACATTTCTTGTTATGTAAGTGTAGTCAAAAATTGGCACTGCTGTAGCGATTCCAATGCTCGGCTCGTTCTTAAAAACTGAAAATTAATTGATATTTTTCACTTGATTATTTATCAATAATGTTTACGGAGGGTATGTAGCATAAAATAAATAAATTTAACTAATAAAATAAATGTAATGTATGTATAACACTACTGGGCAAGGGTCCCCTCCCGTAATGAGGGAGGAGTTAGGCCTTAAGTCCACCACGCTGGCCAAGTGCGGGTTGGGGACTTTGCATGCCCTCAATAAATGTTTTAAACAAATTTTTAGGCATGCAAGGTTTTCTCACGATGTTTTTCCTTCGCCGTTGTAGCATGTGATAATTATTTCTAATACACACATAACTTCGAAAAGTCATTGGTGTTTGCCTTGGGTTCGAACCTGCGACCACTTGCGTGGCAGATGTCAACTACCACTTGGCTATCACTGCTCAGAATAAAATAAATTAAATAAATATAAAGTTAACTCATTACAGGCCCCACTGCTAGGCAAGATTCCCTCCAGAATAAGGGATAGCTTAGACCTGGAGTTTACTACGCTGGGTAAATGATTGTAGGGGACTTGGCATGACATTAAGAACTTTAAAGCATACAAGGTCCTCGATGTTTTCGTAACGAAGTTTTTTAAACAAATATTGGATAGAAATAAAAAATCCCACAGTTCAGTCCCATAAGGTAACGCGAAGTCACGTATTTCAATTAATAACTATTTGCCACTGTGCTGTATATTGTATTCTACCCTAGAATATAGTGATCAACACGTTACATCAATGCAGAAATTAACTGAATAGTGACCATCAATTTGACGTACATTAGTTGCCAACCGTTACGTGATAAGCCTGATGGACTCTACTCTACCGCCATAGGAATTGGCAAGATTTAAAGAATATATAGGTACGAGTGATGTGACTCACACGAGACCCCAATGGTCGCGATGAAGAATAGAACCACGAACTTTGTGTAGAACATGACGATGTCACCCTCTGTGCACTTGTGTCATGTTCATACTTGAACAACTGCTTTTATATTGACGACGTTAATACTATCGAAATTATTAATACTGACATATTGACATTATTACTCTCTTTTAGTCATTTAAATTGACGTTGGGTCAAAAAAATGTAACAATTCTTACAATAACGTCGTTGACCGATTGTGTGGGAAAATACACAGGTCAAAAGTTATCTATAATTGCTGGGTAGTCCTAATAATTTAATTTGATAATGTTTTTTTATAATTGTATATACAATTTTATCAGCTAGAGGTCAGAGCATTGATCATTGTGTTTATTACGTTTTTGTTTTGACAAGTCTTGAGATATCGCGAAAGTAGTAGTGAGTAATTCTTATCATGTAGTTAATATAAGCAGTGAATAGCTGCTCGGCGCTCATTCCTTATTCGTCGTTGAGTACAGAAGCTTGTTAGTTTAGTTTTAAAATGTTCGCGATTATATTTATGATGATAGTTGGAGTATCCTTGGCGTCAGGTGATCCAGTCAAAGAGACATGCACTGTGACAACAGGTCAGGTACGATGTTGTGACTACCCGTGATTCATTTGTTTTAAATTACAAAATCGAACGAAACGTATAGGTGTATGGGAAAACCCCCAATATTTAGATACACTAGTTATTAATATTGCAGTATCGCACGTTACCTAACTCCGGGTTACTATCAAGAATGATTTTAACTGTAATTGGAGGACTCGTGTGTTGTGATCTGCATTTGCATTTTAGTTCGATTTTTATCAACTTAGAATAAATATTTGCTTGAACCACAAAACTGTCTATGTACTTGTATTTTTATCTGTTTTTTTTTAATCTCTGAATTCTAATGTTCAGTTATTGATTTATTATTATTATTTTGTATTTTCAACACACAAATAACAAATGTATTTCTGTTCACAGCTTGGAGAAACAATAGAAACGTGCCGCAGGGTCGGCGTCATCGAAGAAGATGGTGGTCAGTCGAAGACGTACGTTGACACTACAAACACGCACATCACTGGTCCACATAACATTGACTTATCTGTCCCCGGCAGCGTGCATATAAAAGACGGCTTTACTTTTACCTCGGGGACACCAAATGGAGGAATCGGCGCCGCTGTACAAGATAGGGTATATGACAAGATAAACAAAATTAAAAATAAACTGAATATAAAACCAGATGACTCGGAGATTGACATCAAACCAGATATTCCTATTGAAGTGAAAAAGCCTGTGTCTAATGGTGTCAAAGGCTTTACGTATAATGGCTACGTCGCTTGGTGTTCGATCGTTACGATTATTACCACCTATGTATTATTATGAGCTAGCTTTATTTAAGACAATAAAACAAATTAGTCACAAGTATCAAATGTTTATTTATTCATAACCTAAAATTTTAACACGATTTTTAGTTTTGTACTGCTTTTAATGTAGGATAATCAGTGTTTAAATTAACAGAGTATAAAATGAAATTGTGAATGAAAATTGTATTAAATATGAATTAATATACATATTTATATAACCGATTTCCATTTTTTTTTATTTAAAAGATGGTTGCTTCCTGTGGTCTCATTTCAATTTGATGTAGATCTGTCCAGTAGTGTATTTACAAATACGATCCATTTTGTAGTGCTAATAAGATGAGGCATACACACATATTCAGTTCGGCCTAGCCGGACGGCAAAACTGAATGTTGATGTAGATGACCCCAAACGGCACAAGCCAAAAAAGTCAGTCGAGTCGGTTTTCTTGTTCGATAAATATATTACTAAACCGAATACGTGTGTAGCAAGCCTGGAAAAAAATTATAAATTACTGATAAGCTGGGTCATAAAAATTGTTTTGAAGTTTTTTTTGTACTTTCATTGTGTAAATATGGATGCGGCGCTCATCAATAGTACCGATATTATTTCAATACACTGATTGATAGGATAATTTATAGACTGGGAGATAGTTGAGCAGTGATTAGCCGGCACACGTTTCTTATATTTCCCATTATCAATGTCTATTTCAACCGGTCCATTGATCTTCGCGTCCTTAGCAGTTAGCACGAATTCTTTGTCATCATGCTTATAGTGTATTCCTTTTTCCAAGTCGGATTCATATTTTTTTTTAGCTTGAATACCTGAAACATACAAATACATAACTGTTTTTTGGGTATAAAATAAAGGACATGGTTACTAATAAATAAATTTAACCCATTAATGGCCCACTGCTGGGCAAGGGTCTCTTCCCAAACGAGCGAGGGGTTAGGCCTTGAATACACCACGCTGGCTAAGTGTGAATGATGGATGGGGATATTGCAAGATTGCATCACAATGCTTTCTTTCACTATTGGAACAAGTGGTAATTACATTATTTCTACTACACACATAACTTGGAAACGTCATTGGTGTGTTGCCTCGGGTTCGAAACTGCAACCACTTGCATGGGCTTTCTTCATTTCCATAAGAATTACAAGATATTTTAACTGCTTCTATTAATCTAATTGAAACAAATAAATGTATGTATGTTAAAAACTCACATGAGACAGCCACAGACACAATGAAGAACAGAGCGGCTAACTTTACGGAGAACATGTTTGCTTCAGGTAGTTAATACTTGTGTGACGCACTGGGGTTGTTCTCCTTTTTATGGCCTTAGCCTCCTGAAACGCTGAAATAATAATAATATCTTTATTTATTATTATTTTAATAATTTCAGCTGAAAAGTAAGTCTGTTTTTTAAACACGCTAATATCATGAACACAAACAGAAAAATATATTTTAGTTTTCTGTGGCCTAGTCCATTTATTGAGGTAGGTTATATGCTATATAACATCACGCTATGAGTAATAGGAGTAGAGCAACAATAAAAATCTATACTAATATTAAAAAGCTGAAAAGTTTATTTGTTTGTTTGTTTGAAAGCGCTAATCTCAGGAACTACTGGTCCGTTATGAAAAATTCTTTCAGTGTTAGATAGCTCATTTATCGAGGAAGGCTATATATCATCACGCTACGACCAATAGGAGCAGAGTGCCAGTAAAAAATGCTACATAAACGGGGAAACTTATGATTCATTCTCTCTTATGTGACGTAAGCGAAGTTGCGCGGGTCAGCTAGTGTAAACTAAAGTCCACGCAGGCGAAGCCGGAAACCCTTTCTTATCGGATGCCTACGTCATAACATCTACACGTCAAATTTCAAGTCTGATCCGTCTAGTCTTTTGGGCTGTACGTTGATAGATCACTATGTCAGTCGGTCACCTTTGACATATATATATTTAGATGAAAAACCTAATATTTTCGAAGATATTATTGTAAACTAACTTATCAGACGGAAAAACCACGTTAGCAGTACAATAGTAGGTTTATCAGTTTGTACGACCTCTTTGACCGGGTCACTATTATCGTAGGTAAATCTCTCAACAATTAAAATATGTTTTTTTTTTATAAAATTTGCTATGTATAATAACTAAATAATCATTTTGAACTCGGACCTTTTTATCGTTTGTATTACGTGTAAGCCAATACTTTTTACTTTGTGATTAATTGACTTTATTTGACTGCCTCCGTGGCGCCGTGGTACAGGTCACCACGCCGCTACCACTGTGTCGGGAGGTCGTGGGTTCAATTCCCACACGGTATCTACAATTATTTGTGCGATCCTCAAATAAAAATGTTCCGTGAATAATTGATTATAGTCTTTAAAATATAGCTTGATTAGAATGACAGATGTCAAACTGTTTTGACTAGGGTTGTAGAAGTATTGATCAAAATCGATAGCAAAAAAATCGAATCTAAAATAATTATATTCGATTCAATTATTTTTGAATTAGCTTTTTACGAATTGTTGTTGTGAATCTTATTGTTTAAGCAAATTCGTATAGGACGACCAGCCCTACTTTTAACACCGCACGGAGACCTCTCCTAGTTTAGTATTAATTAGGATCAATTAAATAAAACAATGAAATTAAAGTTAAATAAAATTTATTTATTCAGTTAATGGTGCAATTCTGATGATAGGGATGAAGATGATAGTAATATAGGATGCGCGGTTAATGGTGCGCATCCTAAATCAGTATCATCCTCATCGCTATCATCAGAATCGCTGGAACAATCTTGGAGATTAATTATTAATTCTTGGTCACGAATAGTATCAAAGTGTACTTCGCGATTAACGATTAATCAGATGATTTACTCTTATCTATTGTGTCTCCTCACTAAAATTTTTGCAACATGACGTAGCCTTGTAGAGAGGTTGAAAATTATTAGGTTTATTTTTAAGACTAAAGAAAATAGTACTGATTTTTAGTTTAAAGGCTGATTGTATTGAATTATTCTGATTTCTTATTGAGGATCTGTATTTAAAAAATAGTTATAATGCTAGACAAGACAGATTTTTCGAGTTTCAATTTGTAATACTCGTTAGACGTCACTACAAAGTTGTGTGCTCTGTTTTGCTTAGAACTGTCATTTTAATCAAGCTATATTTTAAAGAGTATAGTGACTCTAGCGGTTGCTGTAGGGACTTATTTTTAGGTACATTTTGTATGTAAAACTCTTTATACTTGATAGTACCGATGTAGAAAAAGGCTCTACTGAACGCGTAACCAATTGCGGCCCACCGCCAAACATGTATGGATGTTTTTTTTTTTTTTTTTAAAAAGACAACTCCCGCACTAAGAATTGCTCTTGTGTCGCGGGGACTTTTACAAACATACAAACAACGGACACAAAGCACAACCAGACCCGAAACAATTATTTGTGGATCGCACAAATAATTGTCCCGTGTGGGAATCGAACCCACGACCTCCCGTTGCAGTGGTATCGGCGTGGTGACCTAAACCACTGCGCCACAAAGGCAGCGGTTGGTGGAGATGTTCTTACACCACCTAAATATAAATCGATTTAGTGCAAAAATTTCTCGAACATGCAACTACATACCATAAATTTTCCAATAATTAGAAAATTCATAATAACATGTTTGTTTATTTCTAAAATAACTTAATATGGAAGGAAAATCTGTTAATTAATTAACAAATGAGGGCAATTGTCATTTTAAATAACAACACAGGTATCAATATGATTCATACACAATCACAAGATACTGTTGTAACAATTTTAAACTATCACTACTCGTCTGTGCTCACTGGTCGGTAAACGATCTGTGTTTTATAGATGGGTGACCGCATAGTGGTATGCTAGGCGTCTCCGTGCATCGGAGGGCACGTAAGAAGTTAATCCCGGTGGTTTTGTATTAATATAACAATCGTTAAGCCACGGCATAAGCCTTTTGGGCGACTTGACTTCACTTGACCAACTTTTACACTAGGTTGATCATTAACCATACGATAAAGTGAACTAAAGAACTTGTCTTCATAAATAATTTAAACGAATACGTTACTTATTCACGTAAAAACTACGAACGATTTTCGACCATTTTTATTTAAATAGAGAACATTCAAATAGGTTTTGTCACTAAACGCACTAACTTGCTGCAAATGTTCGTTCGGCATAGCGTCTGTAACCTATATCTTAATTTCAGCTTTAAAAATTGCATAAATGTCCCGATTTTTGGAGCGAACATGACGCAGTGGTTAAGGTGGTCACCACGCTTCTACCATTGCGGCAGGAGATCGTGGGTTCGATTCCCACAATTATTCACAAATAGTTGTTTCGGGTCTGGTTGCACTTTGTGCCCGTTGTTTGTATGTTTGTGAAAGTCCCCGCGACACAAGAACAATATCTAGTGCGGGAGCTGTCTTATTTAAAAAATCAAAAAGAAAGACTATTACAGTATTAAATCACATAATAAGTATACACAGAACTCACTCAGTAGATTGTATCGCGTAGATTTATTAAAGGCCTGGTGCCTTGTTCAGAGACCGCTGCGCACTAACACGATGTGTGACTTCAGCCTTGCTGTGTTCACGACTGACACTGATACCAATCTGTCCGCCCACACGAAAGGTTTCCTAATTTATTTTCATATAACGTTAATGACGCAAATATGAAAAACGATGCTTCGATACATAGGTATTTTAGAAGGACAATTTCCTACTACTATCGATAATGCAATGTATGAAAAACTGGTCAGTGTCTCTATAGTCATCATCAGTCTAGCCTTTCTTCCAACTATGTTGGAGTCGGCTTCCCGCCTCACCGGATACTATTATTTTACATGGAGCGACTGCCTACGGGATTCAGCAACCCAGTTACCTGGGTAACCCCTTCCGGTAAAACTGGTTGTCGGGCTTTCAAGCTTCTGACTACTGTTAACGACTGCCAAAGACCATTGTAACTGACAGCCACGACCCACAATTTAACGTGCCTTCCGAAACACGGAGGGACTCGATATGTATAAGATGGTCACCCATCCACAGAATTTTTCTTTTTTTTTTTTTTTTTTTCTTCTAAAAAGACAACTCCCGCACTAAGAATTGCTCTTGTGTCGCGGGGACTTTTACAAACATACAAACAACGGACACAAAGCACAACCAGACCCGAAGCAATTATTTGTGGATCGCACAAATAATTGCTCCGTGTGGGAATCGAACCCACGACCTCCCGTTGCAGTGGTATCGGCGTGGCGACCTAAACCACTGCGCCACGGAGGCAGTCAGAATAACCTCGGCAAGCGTAGCGTAACCTCAGAGATCGATCCGCGCGGCTGATGTTAACAAAGTTATGAGCTCCTTGCCGCAGTTAGCGCTGCTAGTGTCCATTTTAAATCGGTACTATAGAGTATCGAGAGGATGACTGTAGAAAATCGTGCTTTTGATAAGAACATCGCAAAGAAAACAAACAACAGTAGTCACACGAGTAAAATAAAATTTACATAATCTTGCATGACCTTCTGGACACGGTTGTCTGAATTTCATAAGATTTTTAGCACCTACCGTTCTTTCCAGAAACTTCGATGATTACATTAATCGAAACATTATTAATATGAACATTATAAACAATGATGCATCGACATCGACCAATCATTTTATTTATAGATTACCTTTGTTGTGCGTCTGTATACTGCGTAGATTCGCAACGGAGGCAGTACCGCCCTCCAGTGAGCACTGAATTTTCCTGAGGATCGGTAGCAGATCCATATTATATCTTTTTCTATTACCATATAAGGAAAATCTGGAGTTAATTATATAATAGTAAATAGCTCGCACAAAAAACTAGCTATGAGTTAAATGGTCCGACACTTGATAGTAAGTATCCTGAGAATAATACGTAAGAAGTTTACATTTTAATGATAAAATTAAATAACATATTTTTTGTGTTTATATTTTGTTGATAAGTGGGGCAAAACCTAGTTGATAAAAAAGTGGGTATTCATTTTAATGTTTAATTAGGTTATAGAGATAAAACGTCATGTTTGGAAATTCCAATAAATAATACTCCTGAGCTGACCGATATCCCAATGGTACAGATTATTTTAATCGTGTATTCCATTTTTTTGTGCAAACGACACTTGTGCGAGGAGCTCGTAGCCACGTAACAAGAGCCGTGCGGATAGATCTCTGAGGTTAAGCAATGATGGCTTAAGATACGCTTAATGAGGTTTGTATGTGGATGGGTGACCGTATACTGACTGACTATTCTGAGTTTCTTCGTGTTTCGGAAGGCATGTCAATTGTTGGTTGCGGCTGTCATTTTCAAAAGATATTTGACAGTCGCTGTCTTTAGTTGCTTGAAAGTTTGACAACCAGTCTTACCGAGAGGTATCTTGTTATGTCAGGAGGTCCGATAAGACTGGAGCCGGCTCCAACATAATTATTGATTGGAAAAGAGGCTGATTAATATTGCATAATGCATCCGACGAATCTCCGAATAAATTCCAACCTTTCGGTATCTGAATCCAAAATTGCAATACTATACACGATTTAACAAGCACAATGATCTGTCTCCGTGGCGCAGTGGTTTAGGTCGCCATGCCGCTATCAAGCGTCGAGAGGTCGTGGGTTCGATTCCCACGCAGAACAATTATTTGTGCGATCTACAAATATTTATTTCGGGTCTGGTTGCACTTCGTGTCCGTTGTTTGTTTGTAAAAGTCCCCGCGACAAGTAAAAAACTAAATAAATATATAATAAAAAAATGAATATGTATTTTCTATTGAATTGCTTGACGCTTTGGCACGTTAGTTAGACAGACTAAATTTTTTTATAACAAATATTGAACTGTCAAAGCAGGGCAGCAGGTTATTACCTAAATACTTATGTATTTTATATACTATATTAGTCAGTGGGACGTTTCCAAAAATAGGAATACAGGCCGTATCTACTGAGTAAAGGTGAACTTTAACCTCTCTCGTATATAACGCGGTTATTGATCAACCATTTATCATTATATAAAAGACGTTGTGCACTCTCGAGAATAACACAAGTACAATCTGCTTGCTACAAACATGTTCTCTGTAAAGTTAGTCGCTCTGTTCTTCATTGTGTCTGTGGCTGTCTCATGTGAGTATTTAACAATCTCCCATTACAATTAATTATGATTTTACCTTGTCAAATTTGTGGTAACTAGACTGTAATTAGTGGGTTCAAGTTCCAGCCAAGAAAAATATTTATGTGACATTATGTTGAATCAGATTTTTTTTTTCCATCTGAGTCTGGTAATCTGATAATCTGCACCCCATAGTCGAACAAACTTCAGTCGAAAAGACGCAATTAACACTTTTGTCGAAATTTAATTATATTACTTGCCGGAACCAGCAAAAAATGCGCACCTCGCCATATTTAATATTTTTTCTATATTTATTTCCGTTACAGTTTTAGCTCAGCAAAATAAAGCACTTTTGTATGAGCGTCTGTCTACACATTTTTGAAGAAAATTATTTTTCTTTGTTTCTACGTCTTGTAAGAGTTAGAATTCATGTCAGTTATAACATTAGAACTCAAATCTGATTAAGTGCTATTATAAAAACTGTGTTTAATTAGATTACAGTAACATATAAATTATTACAATAATCAACAAATCAAACATCACAAAAATAATGAAATAAAATATTAAATTTGACATTAATTGCTTGAAATAACATATTCAATTTCACATTAATTGAGTATATTTAATCACTACTTTTCGCAAATTCCCTAATAATAACGTTTTGTTCTCAGGGATACCAGGCAACGTAAACATAGGAGTAACAGAAGCTGCTCCAAGCATCAATTTTTTTAAAAAAAACGTTGATTTATCAACCACCGTCGTAAATAATGGAACAATCGGTAAACTGCAGATCGGAAGAAGTTTTGGAGATGCAACTAAAGATTCTGAAGGTAAAGCTTCAGTCTCGACAGAAAACAAAAATATACTAGACGATGATGATACCGGGTACACTGGATTTAGCATTAAAACACTTATCAATAGAGAAATAGCAAAGTCGATGCAATCAATGTTTGAAGAGCTCGAGGATTTGGTAAAGATGAAGATGTAAAATATGTCAAGTGTTATAATGTATAAGTGAAGAATAATTAACTAAGTATTAAGTTAAATAAATTATTTTAAAGCAATTGTGTTTCATTTCTATTTCAAAATATATTTTTTTATACAGTTGTTTGTATTGTGCTTGCATTGGCTTTTATAAACGGTAAACAGGGTAGTTTTGAATACAGGGGTTACTTTAAAATGGAAATATTTAAGGTCAATTGCACTATTTAAAATGCTACAATTTTATTCAAAGCGATATTGTACCAAGACCTGGAATAATTAACTCGTCGCTAGCTTTTTAAGCGATCTGTTTTCTTACTTGTTTCTTCAATCAAATTAACTCCAATTTTTCTTAAAGAAACCCCATTTTACAGTACCTCAGAAATTTATTTGAGATTTGGTAGGTATTTTTTGCACCTCTCGTTTGTGTTATGGAAAGGAGATAGCGATTTTAGGGCCAAAATGTATAAAATATCATTGTCTTACGGTATAATAAGTTCTCTCCTTCCACTCATCTCTGTCTTCCGTCAACTCTGTCTTAACTTCTTGTCCCTAGTCGCATATTAATCTATGAAACTGTTACTAGTGTCTCTCGTAAGGAAATCTTGTCAAATAATATGAATACAGCAGCGTAATTCTAGAGCCTGGTAGTGGCGCTAAACAGATTTTCTTTAAAAAATTCTTGAAGGCTAGCCGGTTGTCGGTAGTCGATAGTAGTAGAGAATGAAAAACAAAAATGGCTCTATGGCGGTAGAATATCCTACTCGTTTAGATTTCAGTATGAATATCACGTATCTCAGTTGACAACTAGTGCATGTATAATAATTGATAGTCACTATTCAGTACATTGCTGCTTTGACGTAATTTATTAATTATTATAATTTATGGAAGAAAAAAATGTACAGCACAGTGGCTTTCCAGTAGTTGTCAATTAAGACACGCGATGGACCCCAGGGCGGAAAAAGTTGTGTTAGTTTTTAATAATTCGTATTTAATTATTTTTAATAGTAGTCCGAAGTTTGGTAACGTGCCCGAAGTATGGCAATGTCGATACCTCTTATAATATCAAATAAATCTGCGTAACATATAATTAAGTTGAGGGTTATTCGCTATGCTCATGTACTAACTAAATATAATACGTGTTTTGTATGTATATCAGCCTAGCCTTTCTTCCAAGCTATGTTGGAGTCGGCTTCCAGTCTCACCGGATGCAGCTGGATACCAGAGTTTTACATGGAGCGACTGCCTATCTGACCTCCACAACCCAGTTACTTGGGTATTAACGATACCCTTCGGTAAGACTGGTTGTCAGACTTTCAAGCTTCTGACTACTGTTAACGACTGTTAAAAGATCTTCGAAAATGACAGCCGGGACCCACAATTTAACGTGCCTTCCGAAACACGGAGGAACTCGATATGTATAAGATAGTCACCCATCCACGGAACAACCTCGGCAAGCGTAGCTTAACCTCAGAGATCGATCCGTGCGGCTGTTGTAAACTAAAGAAAACTAACTAAAAGATAATAATTAAAAAAAATGAATTTGTAAATGAATTATATTTTTTTAAAAGTCCCCCTTTAGTTCGATTCCTGGATCTCGATTATTTGTGCGATCCACAATCGGTTGTTTCGGGTCGGGTTGTACTTTGTGATAGTTGTTTGTATGTTTTGTAAAGGTCCTCACGACACAAGAGCGATTCTTAGTGCGGGAAATGTAAATAAAACAAAGAAATACACTACAACAATTTTATTAAGACACTACAAAATTCATCATTTTGGTGTGAACAAAGCCTTCAACCAGTCGGCAAAATTAGAATCTTTAGCGTTGTTAATGAACATCTTGCCGACTGTCCCGTGGTTCACGACGTTAGTCGAGCCGTCGTATTTGAACATGTAGCTATCTTCTTCACCAGGGGCAGCTTGCACAGTGACTGAAACAAAAAAAAATCAGTATTTAACATTACAGCCAAAATACAAAATTCTACGTGACGCAGTCGGTAATGTATTCTACTGCTGAATATGAGGTCTTGGGTTCGACTCTTGTCTTGCAACGTTCTTGGCTTTTGCAATTTATATTAGAATAAAATAAATAAATATCATTAGAAAATTTACACACGGTTATTTGATTCCAAACTAAGCAAAGCTTATACTATAGCAACCAAATAACTGATAAACATATGTACTTATGTACTTCTAAATACATAATTAAAATAACCAGGCTCTGAGCGACTATCTGAGTCGTGCTCATCACACAAATACTAGTCCCGGGTGGTATTCAAACCCGCCACACCCCGTTGCGGTTATTGTAGCGAGGTGACGTTCACCACTGCGCCAAACGTATAGTTATAATATTTCTCAATAGTATTCAGGATTTTGGTAACGTCCCCGAAAAATAACAAGAGTCTCGCTGCCTATTACACGGGACTAACATAATAGAGATTTTATTATATATGCGAGTACCTATATAAGCTGTCAGAAGCTTGAAAGTCTTAAAACCAGTCTTACCGAAGGATATCGTCTTATAATCCAAGTAACTGGGTTGTGGAGGTCAGATACGCTTTCGTTCCATATATATAATATATATTAGCTTAGATTAGTCTCACCGGATGCAGCTAGATACCAGTGTTTTACATGGAGCGACTGCCTATCTGACCTCCACGACACAGTTATAATATCTGGGTTATAACACGATACCCTTCGGTAAGACTGGTTGTCAGACTTTCAAGCTTCTGACTACTGTTGTCTAACGACTGTCAAAGATCTTCGAAAATGACAGCCGGGACCCACAATTTAACGTGCCTTCCGAAACACGGAGGAACTCGATTTGTATAAGGTCACCCATCGACGGAACAACCACGGCAAGCGTGGCTTAACCTCAGAGATTAATCCGTGCGGCTGTACAGCTGCGTCTGGTAAAACTGGAGGCCAACTCCAATAAAGAAGGAAAGGCTAGGCTGATGATGATGATATTATGATAATCATCGTATAAGATACAAGGTACTCACATGAGACAGCCACAGACACAATGAAGAACAGAGCGACTAACTTTACAGAGAACATGTTTGCTTCAGGTAGTTAATACTTGTGTACTATTCGTAGAGACACGTCGTCTTTTATACTATCAACTAGACTGATAATGTGTCGTATTTCTAATAAAAATATATTTTAAATCTACTACTAGAGGTCAAATGTTACATTGAGTCATAGAAATTATGTTTGTTTTACATTTGATTGATTACAGCAAATATACCTAATATCATTTTTTATTATTAAAAGTTCAACTTAAATATGCCCTTTTTAGATAAAATATTATAGCTAACGCCAAACAAATTTAACGATGGTAGAACAGTAAACGAGTGAAGAGTAATGAGTTCTCTGCACTGTATCTATATTAAGGTGCAACGCCGTTACCAGTGCATAGGGAGGTCGTGGGTTCGATTCCCGCACGGAACAAATATGAGTGTAATCCACAAATAGATATTTCAGATCTGGTTGTACTTTGTGTCCGTTGTTTGTATGTTTTGTAAATATCCTCGCGATACAGGAGCAATTCTTATTGCGGAAGTTGTATTTTTAGAGAAAATAATAAGAATCTAGTTAAGTAGGCAAACAAATTAATTAGTTATATTTTTATAGTTTTTTTTCCATTGACGTAAAGAACATAAGATAAAGTCAAACAATAATAGGAAGAAAAAGTTATCTTTGTTGTTTAATTTATTTATTACAATATTGGGAAAGTACAAATTAATGTAGGCACACGCTTTATCATAGTAGATGATAACTATTTTACCTAATAGCCATTCTACTTGCTTTACTTAAAGTTTTTCTACGGGACACACTTTTTCTCTTTTCTTTTTTTTCTCTTTTTCTCTTTTCTTCTTATAAAAGTCAACTTCCGCACTATGAATTGTTCTTGTGTCACTAAGACTTTTACAAACAACGAACAAAGCTACAGTCAGCTCTAAAAGTCGCTTAACAACTTCATATTTTTAAAACCTCTGTGTTACGTAACTTTAATAAATAACTAATCAAAATCTGATAAAATGAGAACTAAACATTTCAATCAATGGCAAATGTTAATTGCATGGAATAATGTGCACAAATAAACAACCAGGCTCAGAACAGATACTCGTGCTCATCACACAAATATTTATCCCGGGTGGGATTTGAACTCCCCCACACACGCACCACGGTTATTGCGGCAACGTGATCACTTTAACCACTGCGCCAAACGTGCAGTGTCAAAGTTACAAAGTTGTATGCATTAGAAATAATTGCTTTAATGATATACTGATATAAAAATATCATGACGAAACGAAAACGATAACCTGCAAATTTCCAAACTGTTCTTGAAGAGATGAAAGTTTTCAAACTACAGTTTACCAGTGTTGAACTCGAGGTTTGGGCCTATTTGTTAAAGGGTTGTAAATAAAACGTACCTGATAGAATGCAATATTTTTATTTATTAAAAAACCTTCTTTGAAGCCAAATGTTGCTTTTGTACGACGAAACAAAAATTACCATATTACCAATGTTTAAAAAGTGACGAATTTTTAAGGGTATCCCAATATCAACTAGACAAATCTGAATCTAATTTTAAAGTACGTACGCGAAAGAAAATAATCATCAAAACTGTACCACACAATAAAAAGTAATGAAAAAACAAACATTTTGAACAAATCTGACAATTCAAGACCTTTTTTGAAGTGGGATAAACGTAAAATCTTCTTCAGTTACTAAACATAGATGTCGTCGTGTCTCCTGATCACCATTCTGTCAACATCGGCATGGTTTTCTACATAAATAGGGCCACCAGTATTATAATAAGGATACATATTATCTATATGTTTATCAGAGTCCAACGACCCGCCCTCTCTGGCCAGAACACGGGAACTTCTGCCAATAATCATCTGACCGATGGACCTGTCATTACTGACGTTTATTGATTGATCTATATGTTTGTCGTTAAAATTTAACCGAGGAACAGCTTCTGCTACTCCGGTGTTAACGCTGCCTGGCATCCCTGAGAAGAAAACATTATCATTAATAAACAACATTATCATTGATGAGAGCGGTGATAGCCGAGTGGTATAAGTTGTACCTACCACACAAGTGGTCGCAGGTTCGAACCCGAGGCAACACACCAATGACTTTTCGAAGTGATTTAGAAATAATTATCACATGCTCCAACGGTGAAGGAAAACATCGTGAGGAAACCTTGCATGCCTAAAATTTGTTTAATACATTAATTGAGGGCATGCAAAGTCCCCAACCCGCACTTGGCCAGCGTAGTGGACTCAAGGCCTAACCCCGGCCTCATTATAGAATATCATTAATAAACTAATTTTATAATTGAGGAGCTCGTGGCTTAGTTAATGAGAGCCGCGCGGGTCGATCTTTGCGGTTAAGCTACGCTTACCGAGGCTATTATGTGGATGGGTGACCAACTTATACGTGCCGAGTTCCTCCGTGTTTTGGAAGTTAAATCGTAGGTCCCGGTTGTAATTTTCTAAGATCTTTGTCAGTCGTTGACAGTAGTCAGAAGCTTGAAAGTCTGACAACCAGTGTTACCGAAGGGTTTCGTGTTACCCATTTAACTGGGTTGTGGCGGTCCGATAGGCAGTCGCTCCATGTAAAATACTGGTATTCAGCTGCATCCAGTGAGACTGGAAGCCAACTCCAACATAGTTGGAAGAAAGGCAATGTTGATATACATATAAAATGTAAGTGTAAGTAATATGTATGTTAAATACTCACATGAGACAGCCACAGACACAATGAAGAACAGAGCGACTAACTTTACAGAGAACATGTTTGTAGCAAGCAGATTGTACTTGTGTTATACTTGAGAGTGCACAACGTCTTTTATAGTATTTCAAATACTTGTATTTTTTTAAATACAGTTAACTTCAAAAGTGTCTATATCTTTCATGAAGAAATGCTTAATTTCGGTCGGTAGTGTATCCGACTGCTGATTATGAGGTCTCGCATTCGATTTCCGTGTCGGGCAGGTAGGTACTATTTAGTCTTCTCCAATTTATAAATGAATATTATATTATAGCACCTTAAAATTTGGTAACGTCCCCGCAATAGGCTATTACGTGTGTCTAACATTAGCCTAGGCATTCGGATATAAAAGACGTTATATAATGTATGTTTGTATGTTCCACACTTTTTTAGGTACTCAATCAAGTTTAGCACTTAATAGAAAGATTCTAAAAATATAAATTAGTCTTAAAACTTTTTTTTTGTTGAGAATGCGAATGTTCCCAAATACACTGTAAACATATGTATAATGTAACCTAATTTGTGACAATAAATTATTTTGTTTTATTTTATAATCAAACGAGTTTTGTAGCTGACTGTAGGTTGATGTCAAAGAGTTCAATATATTGATATGATACCATGTCAGTAAAGAATAATAATTGAATCATATTTTTTTGGGAAAATAACACAGATAATTGTGTTCTAATGCTTATTTACCTATACTTCTCGTGTTATCATTTTATCACAGAAAGGCGGCATGTTTGAATTAAACCATTAATAGGTACACTTTTTTTCATGAATGGTTTTTCTAATCACTCCCAAATGAAAAAAAACAAACATCGTTTCTATGACTCAATGTAACATTTGACCTCTAGCCGTAGATTCCAAATATATTTTTATTAGAAATACGACACAATATCAGTCTAGTTGATAGTATAAAAGACGACGTGTGCCTACGAATAGTACACAAGTATTAACTACCTGAAGCAAACATGTTCTCTGTAAAGTTAGTCGCTCTGTTCTTCATTGTGTCTGTGGCTGTCTCATGTGAGTATATTCTTGTGTCTTATACGGAGGTTATCATAATATCATCATCAATCCTGTCTTTCGTCCAACAATGTCGAAGTCGACTTCCAGTCTTACCAGATGCAGCTAGATACCAGTACGTTACAAGGAGCGACTATTGGACCTCCACAAAACGGTTACCTGGGTCATAACACTCTTCGGTAAGACTGGTTGTCAGACTTTCAAGCTTCTGACTACTGTTAACGACTGTCAAAGATCTTTGAAAATGACAGCCGGGACCCACAATTTTACGTGCCTACGTAACACGGAGGAGCTCGGAATGTATGAGACGGTCACCCATCCACAGAACAACCTCAGCAAGCGTTGGTAAACCTCAGAGATCGATCCGCGCGGCTGTTGTTACTTAAGCCACGAGTTAATTTCGATGTTTCATCATTATTTATACATATTGTTTTGCCTCCAGGGATACCAGGTACAGTCAACACTGGAGTCGCTCTAGCCGCCAGTTTGAAAGACCAGGGCCTGAGCATCAAGATAGATGAGTCCACTAACGTGGTGAACCACGGCACAGTGGGACAAATGATCATCAACAATGCAAAGGACTCCAATTTCGCCGACTGGCTGAAGGCTTTACTTTTACCAAAATAATTTGCAATTAACGATTTTAAACTCTCGCGACTTGTACACATAATATAATAATGTAACGGGTTTGAAAATTAAAGGCTAGAATACCTTTACATCACTCAGGCCGTGACCAAGATTGATGTAATTCTACCGAAACGTCGGGTAAACAAATAAGGTAATCTAACCTTCCATTTTCAATCGCGTTTAAGACCCGAATTTTTTTTTTTTTTTTTTTTATTCTTTTATTTTAAGGGTCTTTTACATAATTATGCATGCCGGACCCATCGTAACCTAAGCTTATAATATTAGACACTTATCTATAAGTTTTACTTAACTACAAACTAACTACTTATCTTCTATAATATAAAAATGAATCGCAAAATGTGTTGGTAAGCGCATAACTCAACAACGCCTCGACCAATTTGGCCAAATCTTTTTTTAAAATGTTCGTTGAAGTTTAAGGATGGTTTTTACGGCGAGAAAAATTAGAATTATCGCTGGAAAAATCCTAAAAATAACCCTTTTCTTTTTCTCATACAAATGATTTGTAACTAAAACGTAGTCAATTTGAGCTTTATTGCTATGCTATAAAGTTCATATCAAAATTACATGCACTCACTGTTGTCTAAGCAATGTAGGTGTGTTCCTAAAGTCAAAGATCGTATCTGTCAAAACAATGTGCGTGTGTTCGTTGGAGCACAGAATACATAGTTGGAGGAGTTTAAATGTCGCGTTCCGAAACTCGCGTTTCTTTTGTATTAGTTTCGGCACGCGAGATAAAATGCATCAGTTTCCACGTCATTACATCAGTCAAACAAAAATCGCTTTACCAACAGTGTTTCATTATTTTTAATATCCAAATTTTACGTAAACAAAATAATTCGTACGGCTTAAAAGGATTTGACTTCAAGTCATATCAAATAAAAAAAAAAAAAATTGTCTGTGACCTAACCTATTGAGTTTGCTTTTGTCAACTAATACACGAAACAAATTCGTATATCGTGGTGACATTCAAAGCAATATTACAGCACATGAAAATGAAAAAGAGAAAATGGACAAAGAGTGTATTTTACAGCACAGAACGCAGTACAAAGAGCTGCTCAGCCACCATCTACTACATTAACCAGTTTTAGTTCAGGAGATTTTTTTTAAATACGTAGGCAAAAAAACATTTACAAATCTTTTTGACAGGACGAAGTCTGTCGGGTCAGCTAGAAAATGGACAAAGAGTGTATTTTACAGCACAGAACGCAGTACAAAGAGCTGCTCAGCCACCATCTACTACATTAACCAGTTTTTTTGAGACATGCCAAAACGATGATTTCGCACAAACATTGCTATATTCTGAAATGCCAAAATATTATACCTGGAATCAATCCTCAAGGAGATTTATACGACGGAAACAAGGAAAACCAGTTCCAGGATATACAGATGTATATTCCACCGATGCGATTGGCCGGATTTATTCAGTACATCCAAGCAATGATGAATGTTTTTATTTACGACTGCTATTAGTCAATGTACGTGGCCCAACATCATTCCAACAGTTACGAACTGTTGATGGTGAATTGTGCGGATCCTACAGAGAAGCCTGTCAACGTTTGCAATTGCTTGAAAATGACGCTCATTGGGATCAAACTCTTAATGATGCTGTAATATCATCACACGCTCATCAAATACGAACATTGTTTTCTATAATCATATCTACATGCTTCCCATCAAACCCAATTGATTTGTGGATCAAGTACAAAGATTATATGTGTGATGATATTTTATATCAAATACGGAATAGAACGGGAAATCCAAATATACAAATCAGTGAAGAAATTTACAATGAAGCATTGATTTCAATTGAGGACATGTGCTTGATAATGTCAAACAAACTATTAATTCAATTAGGCCTGACCGCGCCCAATCGTCCAATGCATGATGCTTTTAACCAAGAGTTGCATCGAGAAAAACTGTATGATCTCAACGCTTTGAAAGAATTAATTCAAACAAATCTTCCACTGTTAAATGAACAACAGAAGTATGTATTTGAAACTCTTATGAAAGTAACAAATAATGAAACTGGAGGGATTTACTTCTTAGATGCACCTGGTGGTACAGGAAAAACTTTTTTGATTTCATTAATATTAGCAACAATTCGCTCACAAAATAAAATTGCACTTGCACTCGCTTCGTCGGGAATCGCAGCAACTTTGCTTGAAGGTGGTCGAACAGCCCATTCAGCACTGAAATTGCCATTAAATATGCAAAGCAATGAAACTCCAACCTGCAACGATTCGAAGAACTCTGCAATGGCAAAGGTTTTGCAGCAATGTAAATTGATTGTTTGGGATGAATGCACGATGGCACATAAAAAATCTTTGGAGGCTTTAGACAGAACCTTCAAAGATCTACGGAGCAATAATAACCGATTTGGTGGTGCAATGATTTTATTAGCAGGAGATTTTCGTCAAACATTGCCAGTGATTCCACGATCAACGCCAGCTGATGAACTCAATGCATGTCTAAAGTCCTCCAATTTGTGGAAACATGTTAAAGTACTACATTTAAGCAAAAATATGCGCGTCGAGTTGCAAAATGACCAATCTGGAAACATATTCTCTAAACAACTCATTGACATTGGTAATGGCAAATTTCCTATAGACATGTTGACTGGCTGCATTAACTTTCCTCAAAGTTTTTGTCAGTTAACTCAATCAAAAGATGAACTTATTCAAAAGGTGTTTCCAGATGTTTCTCAAAATTACAGAAACTATGATTGGTTGAGCGAACGAGCTATACTGGCTGCAAAAAACATAGATGTAAATGAATTAAATTTCAAAATTCAAGAACAAATTACAGGCGAATTGAGGATATATAAATCAGTTGATTCGGCTACTAATCAAGATGATGTAGTCAACTATCCACCGGAATTTTTAAACTCGCTGGATTTGCCAGGATTGCCACCTCACAATCTTCAATTAAAGGTTGGATCGGTGGTTATAATGTTGCGAAATATCAACCAACCGCGTCTTTGCAACGGTACACGGTTAGCGATAAAAAAATTACTAAACAATGTGATAGAAGCAACTATACTCAAAGGAAAGTATGAAGGAGAAGATGTTTTCATACCGCGCATCCCAATGATTCCGACTGATGTGCCATTTGAATTTAAACGACTACAGTTTCCAGTGCGGCTTGCTTTTGCTATGACTATAAACAAGTCCCAGGGGCAATCATTAAGTGTTTGTGGTATTAATCTAGAAAACCCATGTTTCTCACATGGTCAATTGTATGTTGCCTGTTCCCGTGTTGGAAAACCATCAGATTTGTTTATCTATGCGCCTGGTAATTAAACAAAAAACATCGTATACCACAAAGCACTACAATGATAATAATAATAATTATGATTCACATGATTAACAATAAAGCGATTACTTACTTTTAAATCCTTATATATGTTGTATTTAATTATTTTTTATTCACAACGTCCTATCACCAGGGTGAAGGTTCTGTTCAGGAGATTTTTTTTAAATACGTAGGCAAAAAAACATTTACAAATCTTTTTGACAGGACGAAGTCTGTCGGGTCAGCTAGTATTCTTATAAAGCCATAAAGTTGAACAAATCTTTCGCCTCTTCACTGTTAGGCGTGGATAAAATGTGGTGAAAAACACCAACATTAAGTTTGTTCAATTTTAAGGCTTTCATGTAATCATTCCGCACAGACTCATATCTCACACACTCCATCAACAAATGCTGCAAGTCCTCTACTACTCCACACGTCTCGCAATTAGGTGATATTTTTTTTTTCATTGTAAACGCAAATTTATTACATGGAATATGCCCAGACCTGAGTCTGTGCGCCACGACAACTAATTTTCTATTTAACTTAGTATTTATGCACCAGGGTATATGAAAAGGCTGGCACTGTAGGGTTTTATACCACACCCCTTTTTCTAGAGAACGACGATTGAAATGTTCTTTCCACATGTCAAAGCATATTATTTTATAATGGTGTAGAATTTCTGTATAATCTGGTGTAAAGTCTATTTCTCTTCCTTTAGTTACTGCATATTTTGCCAACATGTCAGCCCTCTCATTACCCTGCAGCCCAATATGCGATGGAACCCATTGCAATCTCAGTTGCACGCCCTGAAGAAGTAAATGATCTATCTTCGATAGAATAACATAAGCTATCGATGCACCTCTGCTACCAGAGGCGCATCGAGCTATATGCTGTAATGCACTTCGACTGTCCGAGCAAATGACAACTTTTTGCCATTTGTTTATACAAACATAGGATAAGGCTTCTGAGACTGCAATGAGCTCCAACGTCATTATACAAACATTCTGACAAATTTTAAAGCAATTATTACTATTATCACTAATACTAGGGACATAGAATGCTGCGCCATGACCTTCTGTGCTTTTAGACCCATCAGTGTATATCATAGGCCAGTCCTTATATTTTTTGTACAATTCCCGGATAACTTCAATTTTCATACTATTGGACTCATAATTACTTTTTGATTCTTTAACACTAACTAAGTTACATTCAATTATATTATAAACATTTATATTGGATACCCAAGTTCTTAAAGTAAACATCATCAATGGACAAGAGGAATGCACCAAAACTTCCTTAACATCATTAAAAACTGATACAAGTAAAAACACTGTTTTGTTTCGCCAATAATTGCTATGACGTAAAGTATGGAGATCATCTAATAGCTTACAAGATATATTGTTCTGAATAGATTTAGATTTTAAGATAAATTTATATGCCAAATATCTTCTTCGTATATGCAGTGGTGGTACACAAAGCTCACTTTCCATGACGTGAATTGGCGTGGTTTTAATAAACCCGCCAATCACCCTCAAAGCCTGATTTTGAACTTTTTCTATTTTATATAAATGAGATTTGGCGCTATTGTCATATAGGTAACAACAATAGTCTATTCGACTTCTTATCAAGGCAATGTATATGTGTCTTAAATGCTTAGGATGTAATCCCCAAGTGCTACCAGCCAAAACTTTAAGTAGGTTTAGTTTTTGTTGTGCCTTTTCTACTATATTATTTATGTGTTTACTCCATCGCAGTTGTTTGTCTAACCATACTCCTAAATATTTATAATTATCCACTAAACTTAAAGAATAATTTTGGATATATAAATTTATGTCAATTTTTCGATAACCTCTACTGAAAACGCAAACTTTTGATTTAGGTGGTGACAGTTCCAAACCTATATTGTTCAATATAGCGCTAAACCCATCCAGTGCTTGCTGCATTTGATATTGGCTTTCTATTTGATTTCTATACGGACAATATAACACAAAATCGTCTGCATACTGACACATATTGACATTTGTAACTTTTTCAAAGCACTTTAGAGTAACTAAATTAAAAAGAATAGGTGAAATTGGGTCACCTTGAGCTAGGCCCCTATTTGTATATCGACTAAAGCAAATATTTGAGTTATCTTCATTTTTAATTTTAAGATGTCTTTCGTTTAAAAAGCGCCATAGATACATGCAAAAGCGTTTACCTATTCCAATTTCATCTAAAAGATTAGTTAAAACTTCTATTGATACATTATTATAAGCACTTTGAATATCCAGAAAGCAAGCGATTGTTGGTGTGTTATGCGAGAAACCTAAATAAATGTGACTTATCAATTTGACTAGACAATCTTGACAAGACTGTCCTCTTCTGAACCCAGAAGTATATGGTGACAACAGCACGTTCTTCTCTACGTACCACTCGAGTCGTCTTGTAAGCATAAGATGCAATATCTTACAAATACATGATATTAAAGAAATGGGGCGAAGTTTGACAGAACCATTTATCGACTGTTTGGGAATAGGCATTAGTAGGATGTCACGCCACTGCGAAGGGATGGTACCTGTTCTATAAATCAGATTATACATTTTTAATAAATACATTTTTCCTACATGTGGTAAATGAAAAAGCATTGAGTACGTTATTCCGTCAATACCAGGGGCAGTATCTTTTCTTTTAAAACAACTACACATTTCCTGCAATGTAAAATCATCCTCCAACTGTGCATTTGTTGAACTAAAACTTGGTGTTCTCTGAATGACGTGGTCTGGAGTGAGACTGCAAAGAAGTTCTAGTTTTTGTTCATTAGATACTGATGGTGTACATGACTGCCGTCCCTTTGCCCATCTCATTCGATGCCACATTTCCGAGCTAGAAGTTTGTTCATTAATATTGTTACAATACTGTTGCCAGTCGGCAAATTTAGCATGGCGGATAGCTTTCTTAGCTTCTTCAGTTTTGCGTTCTAGAGTATTAAGATTTTCGGGGGTAGGGTTTTTCCTAAATTGGCTTAAGGCTAATCTACGTTGGGCGACTAATTTAGATAATAAAGGACTCCAATAGGTCTTAGGTTGAAAGCCCTTTCTTGTGATAGGGCAATCAATTATCTTACTTATATGTTTATCTGCCGTGTTATTTACTTGATTACAAAAATTATTGTATAAAGATTGCACATCATCATAGTTTTGCGGTTGTGAAAAAGATATTTCTAATGCTTTAGTGTATTCTTCCCAGTTCGCTAATTTAAAATTTCGTTTTTTAGTTATATGAATAGAATCTATATTATCATATAATGAAATTTTAACCAAGAGGTGATCACTGCCTAAGTTCTCATTTAATACAGTCCAATTTAACTTTGTAGATAAATCTATAGAGGCGAATGTAACGTCAGGTGAAGTTTTTTGAACAATATTATTTACTAATTTAATTCTGGTCGTCTCACCATCTTCTATAATATAAAAATGAATCGCAAAATGTGTTGGTAAGCGCATAACTCAACAACGCCTCGACCAATTTGGCCAAATCTTTTTTTAAAATGTTCGTTGAAGTTTAAGGATGGTTTTTACGGCGAGAAAAATTAGAATTATCGCTGGAAAAATCCTAAAAATAACCCTTTTCTTTTTCTCATACAAATGATTTGTAACTAAAACGTAGTCAATTTGAGCTTTATTGCTATGCTATAAAGTTCATATCAAAATTACATGCACTCACTGTTGTCTAAGCAATGTAGGTGTGTTCCTAAAGTCAAAGATCGTATCTGTCAAAACAATGTGCGTGTGTTCGTTGGAGCACAGAATACATAGTTGGAGGAGTTTAAATGTCGCGTTCCGAAACTCGCGTTTCTTTTGTATTAGTTTCGGCACGCGAGATAAAATGCATCAGTTTCCACGTCATTACATCAGTCAAACAAAAATCGCTTTACCAACAGTGTTTCATTATTTTTAATATCCAAATTTTACGTAAACAAAATAATTCGTACGGCTTAAAAGGATTTGACTTCAAGTCATATCAAATAAAAAAAAAAAAAATTGTCTGTGACCTAACCTATTGAGTTTGCTTTTGTCAACTAATACACGAAACAAATTCGTATATCGTGGTGACATTCAAAGCAATATTACAGCACATGAAAATGAAAAAGAGAAAATGGACAAAGAGTGTATTTTACAGCACAGAACGCAGTACAAAGAGCTGCTCAGCCACCATCTACTACATTAACCAGTTTTAGTTCAGGAGATTTTTTTTAAATACGTAGGCAAAAAAACATTTACAAATCTTTTTGACAGGACGAAGTCTGTCGGGTCAGCTAGAAAATGGACAAAGAGTGTATTTTACAGCACAGAACGCAGTACAAAGAGCTGCTCAGCCACCATCTACTACATTAACCAGTTTTTTTGAGACATGCCAAAACGATGATTTCGCACAAACATTGCTATATTCTGAAATGCCAAAATATTATACCTGGAATCAATCCTCAAGGAGATTTATACGACGGAAACAAGGAAAACCAGTTCCAGGATATACAGATGTATATTCCACCGATGCGATTGGCCGGATTTATTCAGTACATCCAAGCAATGATGAATGTTTTTATTTACGACTGCTATTAGTCAATGTACGTGGCCCAACATCATTCCAACAGTTACGAACTGTTGATGGTGAATTGTGCGGATCCTACAGAGAAGCCTGTCAACGTTTGCAATTGCTTGAAAATGACGCTCATTGGGATCAAACTCTTAATGATGCTGTAATATCATCACACGCTCATCAAATACGAACATTGTTTTCTATAATCATATCTACATGCTTCCCATCAAACCCAATTGATTTGTGGATCAAGTACAAAGATTATATGTGTGATGATATTTTATATCAAATACGGAATAGAACGGGAAATCCAAATATACAAATCAGTGAAGAAATTTACAATGAAGCATTGATTTCAATTGAGGACATGTGCTTGATAATGTCAAACAAACTATTAATTCAATTAGGCCTGACCGCGCCCAATCGTCCAATGCATGATGCTTTTAACCAAGAGTTGCATCGAGAAAAACTGTATGATCTCAACGCTTTGAAAGAATTAATTCAAACAAATCTTCCACTGTTAAATGAACAACAGAAGTATGTATTTGAAACTCTTATGAAAGTAACAAATAATGAAACTGGAGGGATTTACTTCTTAGATGCACCTGGTGGTACAGGAAAAACTTTTTTGATTTCATTAATATTAGCAACAATTCGCTCACAAAATAAAATTGCACTTGCACTCGCTTCGTCGGGAATCGCAGCAACTTTGCTTGAAGGTGGTCGAACAGCCCATTCAGCACTGAAATTGCCATTAAATATGCAAAGCAATGAAACTCCAACCTGCAACGATTCGAAGAACTCTGCAATGGCAAAGGTTTTGCAGCAATGTAAATTGATTGTTTGGGATGAATGCACGATGGCACATAAAAAATCTTTGGAGGCTTTAGACAGAACCTTCAAAGATCTACGGAGCAATAATAACCGATTTGGTGGTGCAATGATTTTATTAGCAGGAGATTTTCGTCAAACATTGCCAGTGATTCCACGATCAACGCCAGCTGATGAACTCAATGCATGTCTAAAGTCCTCCAATTTGTGGAAACATGTTAAAGTACTACATTTAAGCAAAAATATGCGCGTCGAGTTGCAAAATGACCAATCTGGAAACATATTCTCTAAACAACTCATTGACATTGGTAATGGCAAATTTCCTATAGACATGTTGACTGGCTGCATTAACTTTCCTCAAAGTTTTTGTCAGTTAACTCAATCAAAAGATGAACTTATTCAAAAGGTGTTTCCAGATGTTTCTCAAAATTACAGAAACTATGATTGGTTGAGCGAACGAGCTATACTGGCTGCAAAAAACATAGATGTAAATGAATTAAATTTCAAAATTCAAGAACAAATTACAGGCGAATTGAGGATATATAAATCAGTTGATTCGGCTACTAATCAAGATGATGTAGTCAACTATCCACCGGAATTTTTAAACTCGCTGGATTTGCCAGGATTGCCACCTCACAATCTTCAATTAAAGGTTGGATCGGTGGTTATAATGTTGCGAAATATCAACCAACCGCGTCTTTGCAACGGTACACGGTTAGCGATAAAAAAATTACTAAACAATGTGATAGAAGCAACTATACTCAAAGGAAAGTATGAAGGAGAAGATGTTTTCATACCGCGCATCCCAATGATTCCGACTGATGTGCCATTTGAATTTAAACGACTACAGTTTCCAGTGCGGCTTGCTTTTGCTATGACTATAAACAAGTCCCAGGGGCAATCATTAAGTGTTTGTGGTATTAATCTAGAAAACCCATGTTTCTCACATGGTCAATTGTATGTTGCCTGTTCCCGTGTTGGAAAACCATCAGATTTGTTTATCTATGCGCCTGGTAATTAAACAAAAAACATCGTATACCACAAAGCACTACAATGATAATAATAATAATTATGATTCACATGATTAACAATAAAGCGATTACTTACTTTTAAATCCTTATATATGTTGTATTTAATTATTTTTTATTCACAACGTCCTATCACCAGGGTGAAGGTTCTGTTCAGGAGATTTTTTTTAAATACGTAGGCAAAAAAACATTTACAAATCTTTTTGACAGGACGAAGTCTGTCGGGTCAGCTAGTCTATAATATAAAAATGAATCGCAAAATGTGTTGGTAAGCGCATAACTCAACAACGCCTCGACCAATTTGTCCAAATCTTTTTTTAAAATGTTCGTTGAAGTTTAAGGATGGTTTTTACGGCGAGAAAAATTAGAATTATAGCTGGAAAAATCCTAAAAATAACCCTTTTCTTTTTCTCATACAAATGATTTGTAACTAAAACGTAGTCAATTTGAGCTTTATTGCTATGGTATAAAGTTCATATCAAAATTACATGCACTCACTGTTGTCTAAGCAATGTAGGTGTGTTCCTAAAGTCAAAGATCGTATCTGTCAAAACAATGTGCGTGTGTTCGTTGGAGCACAGAATACATAGTTGGAGGAGTTTAAATGTCGCGTTCCGAAACTCGCGTTTCTTTTGTATTAGTTTCGGCACGCGAGATAAAATGCATCAGTTTCCACGTCATTACATCAGTCAAACAAAAATCGCTTTACCAACAGTGTTTCATTATTTTTAATATCCAAATTTTACGTAAACAAAATAATTCGTACGGCTTAAAAGGATTTGACTTCAAGTCATATCAAATAAAAAAAAAAAAAATTGTCTGTGACCTAACCTATTGAGTTTGCTTTTGTCAACTAATACACGAAACAAATTCGTATATCGTGGTGACATTCAAAGCAATATTACAGCACATGAAAATGAAAAAGAGAAAATGGACAAAGAGTGTATTTTACAGCACAGAACGCAGTACAAAGAGCTGCTCAGCCACCATCTACTACATTAACCAGTTTTAGTTCAGGAGATTTTTTTTAAATTCGTAGGCAAAAAAACATTTACAAATCTTTTTGACAGGACGAAGTCTGTCGGGTCAGCTAGAAAATGGACAAAGAGTGTATTTTACAGCACAGAACGCAGTACAAAGAGCTGCTCAGCCACCATCTACTACATTAACCAGTTTTTTTGAGACATGCCAAAACGATGATTTCGCACAAACATTGCTATATTCTGAAATGCCAAAATATTATACCTGGAATCAATCCTCAAGGAGATTTATACGACGGAAACAAGGAAAACCAGTTCCAGGATATACAGATGTATATTCCACCGATGCGATTGGCCGGATTTATTCAGTACATCCAAGCAATGATGAATGTTTTTATTTACGACTGCTATTAGTCAATGTACGTGGCCCAACATCATTCCAACAGTTACGAACTGTTGATGGTGAATTGTGCGGATCCTACAGAGAAGCCTGTCAACGTTTGCAATTGCTTGAAAATGACGCTCATTGGGATCAAACTCTCAATGATGCTGTAATATCATCACACGCTCATCAAATACGAACATTGTTTTCTATAATCATATCTACATGCTTCCCATCAAACCCAATTGATTTGTGGATCAAGTACAAAGATTATATGTGTGATGATATTTTGTATCAAATACGGAATAGAATGGGAAATCCAAATATACAAATCAGTGAAGAAATTTACAATGAAGCATTGATTTCAATTGAGGACATGTGCTTGATAATGTCAAACAAACTATTAATTCAATTAGGCCTGACCGCGCCCAATCGTCCAATGCATGATGCTTTTAACCAAAAGTTGCATCGAGAAAAACTGTATGATCTCAACGCTTTGAAAGAATTAATTCAAACAAATCTTCCACTGTTAAATGAACAACAGAAGTATGTATTTGAAACTCTTATGAAAGTAACAAATAATGAAACTGGAGGGATTTGCTTCTTAGATGCACCTGGTGGTACAGGAAAAACTTTTTTGATTTCATTAATATTAGCAACAATTCGCTCACAAAATAAAATTGCACTTGCACTCGCTTCGTCGGGAATCGCAGCAACTTTGCTTGAAGGTGGTCGAATAGCCCATTCAGCACTGAAATTGCCATTAAATATGCAAAGCAATGAAACTCCAACCTGCAACGATTCGAAGAACTCTGCAATGGCAAAGGTTTTGCAGCAATGTAAATTGATTGTTTGGGATGAATGCACGATGGCACATAAAAAATCTTTGGAGGCTTTAGACAGAACCTTAAAAGATCTACGGAGCAATAATAACCGATTTGGTGGTGCAATGATTTTATTAGCAGGAGATTTTCGTCAAACATTGCCAGTGATTCCACGATCAACGCCAGCTGATGAACTCAATGCATGTCTAAAGTCCTCCAATTTGTGGTAACATGTTAAAGTACTACATTTAAGCAAGAATATGCGCGGCGAGTTGCAAAATGACCAATCTGGAAACATATTCTCTAAACAACTCATTGACATTGGTAATGGCAAATTTCCTATAGACATGTTGACTGGCTGCATTAACTTTCCTCAAAGTTTTTGTCAGTTAACTCAATCAAAAGATGAACTTATTCAAAAGGTGTTTCCAGATGTTTCTCAAAATTACAGAAACTATGATTGGTTGAGCGAACGAGCTATACTGGCTGCAAAAAAACATAGATGTAAATGAATTAAATTTCAAAATTCAAGAACAAATTACAGGCGAATTGAGGATATATAAATCAGTTGATTCGGCTACTAATCAAGATGATGTAGTCAACTATCCACCGGAATTTTTAAACTCGCTGGATTTGCCAGGATTGCCACCTCACAATCTTCAATTAAAGGTTGGATCGGTGGTTATAATGTTGCGAAATATCAACCAACCGCGTCTTTGCAACGGTACACGGTTAGCGATAAAAAAATTACTAAACAATGTGATAGAAGCAACTATACTCAAAGGAAAGTATGAAGGAGAAGATGTTCTCATACCGCGCATCCCAATGATTCCGACTGATGTGCCATTTGAGTTTAAACGACTACAGTTTCCAGTGCGGCTTGCTTTTGCTATGACTATAAACAAGTCCCA
Organism: Anticarsia gemmatalis; assembly: GCF_050436995.1. Lineage (NCBI taxonomy): Eukaryota > Metazoa > Arthropoda > Insecta > Lepidoptera > Erebidae > Anticarsia > Anticarsia gemmatalis. The sequence continues at coordinate 10,931,771 of NC_134764.1, read as the reverse complement.
GGGGCAATCATTAAGTGTTTGTGGTATTAATCTAGAAAACCCATGTTTCTCACATGGTCAATTGTATGTTGCCTGTCCCCGTGTTGGAAAACCATCAGATTTGTTTATCTATGCGCCAGGTAATCAAACAAAAAACATCGTATACCACAAAGCACTACAATGATAATAATAATAATTATGATTCACATGATTAACAATAAAGCGATTACTTACTTTTAAATCCTTATATATGTTGTATTTAATTATTTTTTATTCACAACGTCCTATCACCAGGGTGAAGGTTCTGTTCAGGAGATTTTTTTTAAATACGTAGGCAAAAAAACATTTACAAATCTTTTTGACAGGACGAAGTCTGTCGGGTCAGCTAGTTATTAATAGAAACATAGCCATTCTCAAACGCCGCGTCAAACAAATACCGTCCTCTTGTGTCATTTTTACAGGACCAGTTCGGGTGATGCGCGTTAAAATCGCCAGCTATAATGCATTTATTAGAATAACAAGAAAATATAGCTTCCCAATCAGACTGAACAGTGTGCACCGAAGATGGACAATATACTAATACTATATACCTTACATCTTTACAATTTAAAATCTGTATAGCTATGATTTCTATTCCTGTGTTGCTTATGTTTACTGGACACTCTAGTACTTTAATCGATTTATGAATTATAACCGCCACGCCGCCGTACCCATCTATTCTGTCATTTCTATAAATATTATATCCGCTTATATGGAAATCTGAATCTGGCTCTAACCAAGTTTCAGACACTAATGCGATATGTATTTTATTTTGCCATAGTAAAAGTTCAAACTCCACCCGCTTGGGTCGTAAGCTCTGTGCATTCCACTGCATAATATTGGTTGAATGTACTGTATTAGTAAGGCTATCCATTATTATTAAATAATGAGAATAAATTGCTACATATTTTATACTTATTAACAATATATAAAACAAATTGAATGCATATTTCTAACAAAACATTACCCACTGATTTTAATTTATCTTCTAAAGTTTTATTCGATAACAATATTTCTTTTAATTTTTTAATTACACACATGATATCTAACATACTCCTTGTACTTGTTTTACCTCTGTCCTTTCTGTTTCCTCTTTCTATGGAACTGCTGCGTAAACATTCTTGGGAACTACTTTTGCTGACTGTTTTCTTCTTCATCGTGTTTTTCTTCTTTTTATTTTTCTTTTGTTTATTAGAAGTACTATTTAATTGCATATGAGACGTATCCGACTCTTTATCAGTATTATCATCTGATAGTACTCTTTCATCATGCACAATAGCTTCTGTTATAAGGATGTCTCTATACGATGGTCTGGTTTTATCTTCATGCAATTGTGTGTTTTTTTGTGAGATTAGGGTTCTCGTGACATTTACATTACATTCCTCCGTGTCTAAGCCACTAAATTTATTTTGTGACGACTTCTGTATTTTTATATTATTAAGATACGTATCTAACGCCTTACGGTAGGTGTAGTTGTTTTTAGACATAATATACCTTATCTCTTTTTCTTTTATGAATACAGGACAATTTTTGCTTAGTGACATATGAGGCCCTTTACAGTTTATACAACGGTATTTGGTAGTTTCGCAATTGTGGTGATTTTCCCCACATTTGGGACAGAATATTTTTTTAGTCGGGCATGAACGAAGGGTATGGCCAAATCTCCAACATCCGGAACATTGAGTGGTTGGAAATGTGTAATTTTCCACTTTGAACTTACATCCGAATCCAAGAACACAAGATGGTAAAGTAGAACTCTTGAAACCAATTCTAATTGTTTCAGAATTTATCCATTCACCGCTATCAGACAATCTTTTCAACCTTTTAATTGAAACAATATCGTATTCACACGTTAAATTTTCGATTATTTCTTTCTCTTCAATCTCTAAATCTACTTGTCTAAGTATTCCATACGATAAACTCACCTCATCAGTCATAGCAATCTTATATCCCAAGTCAATAAGTTTCGTACAATTCATTAACAATAAAGCGTCTTCTTTGTTTACAAAAGATATCAACACTCTATACGGTCCTTTATATTTCATTTTAATTATGTTCTGAATGCAATGTGATCTTAAAAGTTTCGCCATGCCAAACTGTTTTGGTAGTACTTCTTTAGAGGTAATACAAACCGTATAATTCTCAGAATTTTTTTCTTCCCAATTTTTTTCATTTGACACACCGTTGCCGTTTGAATTTTTTCGGTCTGCCCGCTTATGCCCTCGTATTACTGTCACAAATCCTTCATCATCCTCAATCACTTCTTCTTCATCTAATCGCCCTCTCTTCACCGCCACTGCTCGTTCACAAATACTCGTTTCCATCATCTCTTTAGAATTAACACTTTCATTTTGTTGTACTTCCCCCAATACTAAATCTTCCTCCATCAATTCACTTCCACTTGAGTCACAAAAGTTAATATTTTCTACTTCTTCACCCATAATAAAATAACATGATATTTTTTGTTGAGGGTAGAAAATAAAAAATGTCGCGAATGATCGTCACTACCGATCGAACGTATGCTCGCGTCGACTACTCACGCGCAACTGAAGACCCGAATTGTAATTTGGAACTTTTTTACTTTTATATAAATAAAATAATTGTAGTGTATTTGTTTGTTTTATTAATCTAAGGTGAAGATGATTATTTTTTCTGACCAATTTGGGCCATGGCACTTTAACTCCTAAACCTATTTAATACATACATACATAACATCATGCCTGTTATACACATAGGTGTATAAAATACACCTTTTACGCGTCAGGGAAATGCATTACTGCATGTCCCGCTCCAGGGAGAAAAGCGGGGTCTGTCGGGCTCTCCCGCCGGCTAGGCGTTCCGGCTAACTTGGGCATACCGACTAAAAACCTGACGGTGTTCCTTCAACAGTCACCATAAAGTGGCCAGGACGCGTTACCTGCGTTTCGCAATTTACTGTGCTAGTCCTACACTTAGCTATCATGGTATATGAATAAAAGTAACAAATACAATTGAAATTATTTATTTCATAGCAACAATAAATAATAATACCAAACAGTAAAAACAAAAAATCCTTCAGTCAATTTTCACCACGTTCGTTTATGAGTTGAACTTTCTTATTTTGTGTTAAAAAACTGCTTTATATATTCACCAATGGTCAGCGTCTGGATAGTTCCATTGTTTAAAACATGTATGGACTGATCGATGTTTTTTGTGTAGAAGTTTATACTCGGAGCAGCTAGCGCTACCCCAGTGTTGACGATCTCTGGTATCCCTGAGAACAAAAAAAAAAACAAGTTTCAAGTTTCATCTATACTTAATATTATAAAGCTAAAGAGTTTGTTTGTTTGATTGATTGTTTGATTGTTTGATTGTTTGATTGTTTGATTGTTTGATTGTTTGATTGTTTGATTGTTTGATTGTTTGATTATTTGATTGTTTGATTGTTTGATTGTTTGATTGTTTGATTGTTTGATTGTTTGATTGTTTGATTGTTTGATTGTTTGATTGTTTGATTGTTTGATTGTTTGATTGTTTGATTGTTTGATTGTTTGATTGTTTGATTGTTTGATTGTTTGATTGTTTGATTGTTTGATTGTTTGATTGTTTGATTGTTTGATTGTTTGATTGTTTGATTGTTTGAGTGTTTGATTGTTTGATTGTTTGATTGTTTGATTGTTTGATTGTTTGATTGTTTGATGGTTTGATTGTTTGATGGTTTGATTGTTTCTTTGTTTGTCTGTTTGTTTGTTTGTTTGTTTGTTTGTTTGTTTATTTGTTTATTTGTTTGTTTGAAAGCGCTAATCTCAGGAACTACGGGTCCGATTTGAAAAATTATTATCGAGGAAGGCTACGATCACGCTACGACTAATAGGAACTGAGTAGCAGTAAGAAAATTTTGACCCATTCTCTCCTATGTCAGCTAGTTATTGATAAAACTTTGTGTTCATTTATTCATTCATAGTATGGTTAATAGTATCTTTACTTAGTGTCAAAGTTGTTCGAGCTGCTCGAAGGCTTTTGCCATGGCTTAACGATTGTTATATGATCGAAGCGCGGAGACGTTCAGTTCAATTGCCACAATGCTGCCACCCATCTATAGAATGTCCGCGCCGAAATTGCTTATCCCACTGGTTTTCGGAGCGAGGAGCGGTATTTGAACGGGGAGTCTCCGTGCTTCGGAGGGCATGTAAATAGTCGGTCCCGGTTGTTGTCAATTAAGATAATAGAGAAACGAAGGTTATGTAAGATTTATGATATATTAATACGAATACTCACATGAGACACCCACGAACACGATAAAGAACAGAGCGACTAACTTTGTGTAGAACATGTTTGTGTCAGACAGTTGATGCTTGTGTGATGGCTGATTTCCTAATTTGTCTTTTTATAATAAATTAAATTGAGCTCAATATGTCAGAAGTATACTGATTCATTATTTTTCATGTATTATGGGAGTTTTCATCGATTAGGTATTATCTACTTACCTCAATGTTGAACCATAATTATGTCACTATCTTTTTGAATGATATTTTGTTTTGTTGAATATTTGATAAACTTTGTGGCGCAGAGGTAGTCAATGTGAATATTCAAAAAAATAAATTAAAAAAAATGGTTATCTGTTAATATGAGTATGTCAAACTGATGGTCACTATTCAGTACATCGCTGTTTTTAAGTAGCTTGTTAATCAGTATAATCTAGGAACAAGAACAAAGTATAGCAAAGTGACTTACAAATTGTTGTCAACTGAGACACATACTAGTTCCAACTATTCACAAAAAAAATTGCTGCTCCACTCCAGCCAAGCACAGCGTGAGCTACATAAGCTTTTAACATTCCTTTATAAATGGACTAGCTGACCCGCGCAACTTCACTTGCGTCACATGAGAGAGAATTGGTCATAATTTTCCCCGTTTTTGTAACATTTTTTACGGGTACTTTGCTCCTATTGGTCGTATATCTTTCTTATAGCCTATATAGCCTTCCTCGATAAATGGGCTAACTAACACTAACAAACAAACAAACTCTTCAGCTTTATAATATTAGTATAGATTTGAATCAGTAGTTTGTAAGATTAGGCGAATTTTATAACATCCCGAAATTCCGTAACGTATAAGGCAATATAAACAGCCCCTATTACCTACATGCAATACATTCGCTTATCGCGTTAATCTTCATAAATAACAGGCGCAATAAATCTTAAAATGTATTTTGAAAAACAATCCATACAACTTTTTAACCCAAAAAATATTATATTTTAAATAAGTTATCTTAGTAGGTAAATTACACAAGTGACTCAACGCGGAACCTGATCATAACACGACCTACTAACTTGATTTAGTAATATATACTATAATAATATGTAAAATCATTGTCGAGGACATTAAGATAAGAACCGAAAATATATTATACTAGCTGACCCACGCAACTTCGCTTGCGTCACTTATGAGAGAATGGGTCAAAATTGTCCCCGTTTTTGTAACATTTTTCACCCGTACTCTGCTCCTATTGGTAGTAGCGTGATGATATATAGCCTATAACCTTCCTCGATAAATGGGCTATCTAACACTGAAAGAATTTTTCAAATCGGACCAGTAGTCCCCGAGATTAGCGCGTTCAAACAAACAAACAAACAAACAAACAATCAAACAAACAAACTCTTCAGCTTTATAATATTAGTATAGATATTGTATTATTTTTAGAAAGGTCGTGTTATTATGTTAATTACTTCGAGGTCATTATTGATAACTTTATGACTAATATTGTAAATAATTGACTGCCGCTGTGGCGCAGTGGTTTAGGTCGCCACGCTATGCTACCATTGCGTCGGGAGGCCGTGGGTTCGATTCCCACTCAGAACAATTTATTTGTACGATTCACAAATAATTGTTTCGGAGCTGGTTTCTCTTTGTGTCCGTTGTTTCTATGTCTGTATAAGTCCATGGATAGAATAGTTTTTCAAATCGGTTTCGCAGTTTCGGAGCCTATTTATAACAAACAAACGAACAAACAAGCAAACAAAGACAAAATCAAAACCTTCCTCCTTCTTTTTTTCATAAAAAGAATTGCTCTTGTGTCGCGGGGACTTTTTACAAACATACAAACAACGGACACAAAGCACAACCAGACCCGAAACAATTATTTGTGGATCGCACAAATAATTGCTCCGTTTAGGAATCGAACCCACGACCTCCCGATGCAGTGGTGTTGGCGTGGTGACCTAAACCACTGCGCCACAAAGACAGTCCAGCTTTATTATATTACTAACCATCTTTGCTATCTAGGAATATAGCTGTAACTGCACGTTTGGCGCAGTGGTTTAAGTGGTCACTTCGCCACAATAAACGTAGCGCCTCGTGTGGTGGGTTCGAATCCCACCCGGGGCAAAAATTCATGTGATGAGCACGAGTATCTGTTCCGAGCCTGATTTAAATTTACCTATTTAAGTATGTATATAGAAGTATATAAGTATGTTTACCTGTTATTTGGTAACCATATACGAGCTCTGCATAGTTTGGAATCATATGACCGTGTGTGAGTTGTCCAATGATATTTATTTAAATTTGATATTTATGTATAGCGCAAAGCTTAGGTACATAAAACATTGCATGATTGCAAATACCCCGAAATTATCAGTGACTATGTAAGACCTGCAACAAATATACCCTTTATCATATAAATACAAAATGTCTACTACAGACACGTTCTCTGTTAAGTTATTCGCTCTGTTCTTCATGGTCGGTCTGTCTGTATGTCTTGTGAGTTTGTATTGAATGTGTGAAATTGTGTCCAACATCTTTTACTTGACTGACAGATTATTTATTAAAAATAACTTTACCCTACTTTGTCCTCGCCAGACATGATTCCTCTTGTGTAATGAGAGAGCTATTAATCCCCGGTTTCTGAGGTACACTCAGCGGTAGTTTGTCTATTCAATAGCGTTCAATCTCATGTTTAAAAAATATTTTGAATACATAAACTACCCCTAAATGTACCTCAGAAATCGGACATAAGTCTTTGACATAAGACTTTGCGCTCCCTCATAAGCGTCTTGCAAGTCTTCCAATTCTGTTGGTCGCGAAGTTTTAATTGTCAAAGTTAAATTAATCATTTAGACAAATTGTAAAATTTTTTTTTCGCCAGGTTTCTTACGACTTTAAAAAAGCATACTAAATCTTTTTTTTTTCAGTTACATGTTAAGAATACGACGACGTATATATAATAGGACAACCCACCCGTCGCTGGACCAGCTAAATAGGGAGGCATAAGGTACTGGGACGACGGCAACAATTTTCTATCTATACTATTATACTATTAATATTATAAAGCTGAAGAGTTTGTTTGTTTGTTTGTTTGTTTGTTTGAACGCGCTAATCTCAGGAACTTCTGGTCCGATTTTATAATTCTTTCAATGTTAGATAGTCCATTTATCGAGGAAGGTTATAGGCTATATATCATCACGCTAAGACCAATAGAAGCAGAGTAGCAATAAAAAATGTTACGCAAACGGGGAAAATTTTGACCCACTCTCTTTTATGTGACGCAAGCGAAGTTGCGCGGGTCAGCCAGCTAGCTTGTATAAATGGACCATTACTTATTAATGTTGAAAATTAAAGTTTTTGAAAATGGATGAAGAAGTTTTTTGTTTTATTCGTCTGTGTTTTGTATGATATAAGGTAAGCCACATATTAACATATAGACTATAAAGTATATAAGAGATGCAAACAAATATCTTTGAACAACTTACATACGATCAATTGATTAGTGTACTATAGCAACCAGACAACTGATTGACATACTTGTAAATAAACACAAACAAACACGTTAGAATACGGGAATTAACACGAACACGCATTTAACCTTAGAATGTATGACGTTTCGGCGCAGGTTGCACTCGCCGTGGTTGCAGGCTGACTAGTAAAATGCGTGTTCCCATTTTCTAATACAAACATTAAAATTACCTGGGTCAAATATGGCCAGCCGAAAAATACGGTGGAGTCCTTGTTAGTACTCTTATGTTAAACTTTTTTAACTCTTTTCTGTCCCACTGCTGGTCAAGGATCTCCTCGCGAGCAAGGGGCTAAGCCTGAGTCAACCACGCTGAACGAGTGCAGGTTTGAGACTGCATGCTCTCAAGAAATGTACTAAACAAATTTTTTTAATAAAATAAAATGATACATAATAATTACATTTAAGTTAAGGAAAGTTGTTCGTAATATTCGAGGTCAAGAAATAAATGTTACATGTTATCTATATATGTATTAATCTGCAACATTCGAAGTTGATAATACATCTGGTCTGATAATGAGTAGTATATATAAGAATTGATCCAAGGAACATCACACAAGCACCAACTGTCTGACACAAACATGTTCTACACAAAGTTAGTCGCTCTGTTCTTCATCGTGTTCGTGGGTGTCTCATGTGAGTATTATTGATTGTTTTCTTTAAATTCCTGTTTCAAGATCAGATTTGATCTCACAGAGATTTCTACAAATATACAAACAAAGATCCCAGATTTGTGGTTCATACAAATGTTTGCCTCACGGGTGGTATGACCTCACGACACGGAGATCCCATTAGAAAGATATTTCACACATACTAACCTCACAAGCATATATGATTTACTTTGACCCGTGGTCATTTGTATGTAAATAGTAGCAAGTGATATTGATAAGTAAAAATAAATTGTACAAAAATGAGTAGCTGCTGTTCTCGACTACTAACAAGGCGTATATAAATTGACGTCGTCTCTTTATTTATTAAATCATTTATTTTGCAGGGATACCCGGCAATACCAACAGCGGGGTCGCAGAAGCCTCACCTTGGTTCGGGGACGTCTATTCCGCACATGTAAGAGAAGACAATTCAGTTCGTACAGAGCACAGAGGACCCAACTATCGTATAAATCTGCAAAATGCTAACCTCGCATCAAACCTTAAAATAAGTATAGGAAACACAGGACCTTCAAGGATGGACTCCGGCTCTACATCAGAAAGCTAAAACCCGGCTCTGTACAATAAAGCCAAAGTTAATTTTAAAACAACTGTTTTATTTCGATTAAGTTATAAATAAATACAATTTTTAAATTAGTCTATTTATTTTACTTAAAAATGTTATAATACATGTATGATATAAATAAAAAAAAAACAATAAAAAAATATACATAATTACTTACAAAAAAACTCAATTACAGTGTTACTAAAACTTAAAAGGCAGGAAGAAATTAAGCTGATTCTTCGTGTCTTCATAAAAATACCCAAAACAAGAAAAGAGAGTTTGCTGTATATTAATAGACAACTCATACACAATCATCTTATCACAATCTTAGTTTAAGTACTTACATTATTATCTGACCCTCGACCGCAATGTAAATTGCGCTAACATGAATCAGTCGACTTTACTCAAGTCGAGAATCGAACCATTTATCTTAATGTCCCTCAGACAAAAGAAACTGGAGTGAAATAACATGTTCTTTCGTTAAGATTTTGTTTTGCATTAGATACACCACAATAATCTTACTCCGTAGCTGGCCGCTACACAGTCGTAGGTATCAGCTACGAAACGTAGCTGTCTCGTAGCAAGATGCTACGAAGATGTTTATATCTCGTAGCACGATAATAACTTGAGGTAGGTGAATGAAAGAGATAAAATATCGGTATATTAAAAATAAAAGTAGTGTTGTGTATCATCTTTAAGAAGGTACATGGCGTAAGGTGTGCGACTTACATTAAAATAACACTTTTTCTTCTTATCGTATGGTTAGTGATGAGTGATCAAAGATGTTCAAGCCGCCTGAAAAGCCCTTGCTATGACTTAACGTCTGTGATCCTAATTGACAACAACCGGGACCGACTTCTTACAAGCCCTTTGAAGCACAGAGACACTCAGTTCATATATCACTATGCGATCCCCACCTATAGAATGACCGCGCCATCGGTTGCTTAACCCACAGATCGTTTACCGACCGGTGAGCACAACTGGCGATGACCGCCTCCAGTGAATATTAGTTTGAATTACTTGTATTACCTTCACTTCTTTTGTTTGTTCTCCTCCATAATATGTCGTATTAAAATTTGCGTACAATCGTTATTTATTCCAAAAGGTGCTATACGATTAAATTGTTTATAAAATAACATCTTCTATACTCAAGGGAGTAATAAGGATAAGGTCAATGAAATACTCATGCATACATTTTTTTTTTTTTATTAACCCATATGACTGTGTCCCACTGCAGGGCAAGGGTCTCCTCCCAAACGAGGGGGAGGGGTTAGGCCTTGAGTCCACCACGCTGGCCAAGTGCGGGTTGGGGACTTTATACATACATATAATATATGTATAAAGACTATGCATACATTATATTTCACATTTGTTTCATTATTTGAAAGTAATTTCTAGAAGCTACATAACATAAATTAACATGGTAAAACCCAGTATCAATATAACGATTGAACCAGGAAAAATAATAAAAATGACTCAATTAAATATTTATAATATTAAAATATATATACTTACTATGTTATCTTAGTTCACGGGTCATAACTATGTTATCTGCGTGCCCTTCTGAACGTGTTAAATACACATTTTGACGACATTTAGTTGATAACACAATTATTTTTGGAAAGTAAAGTGAATCAATGATTTTTTTTTTGTTTTTGCTCTTGTGTCGCGGGGACTTTTACAAACATACAAACAACAGGCACAAAGTACAACCAGAACCTGAAACAATTATTTGTAGATCGCACAAAATTAAATAATTGATCCATGTGGGAATCGAACCTACGACCTTTAAAGGCAATGATATTGGCGAGGCGACCTGAACCACTGCGCCACGTAGGCAGTCACCAGTAACAACGTTCTCACGACTAAGCTAACAACAGCCGCACATATCGATCTCTCAGGTTAAGTCACGTTTTCCGAGGTTTGTCAGTGGATGGGTAACTATAATAAAAATACTGAGTTCTTCTGTGTTCCGGAAGACGTGTTAAATTGTGGTTCCCGGCTGTCCTTTCCAAAGATCTTTGACAATTGTTACTAGTAATCAGAAGCTTGACAATGTTACAGCTAGTCTTACCGAGATGTATCGTGCGATAACTCAGGTAACTGGGTTGTGGAAGTCCGATATGCTGTCGTTCCATGTAAAGTACTGGTATTCAGCAGCATCTGGTGAGACTGGAAGCTGACTTTAAAACACTTAGAAGAGATGCTAGGGTGATAACGGAGAATGAGATAACAAAAAAAAATCCACAATTACCGATTATTTAGTTGCTACTATTTCCGAATATCGACCTCCTTTTCAGAAAAGCTTTGGGATACATACTGCTAAAACTGGGCAAAACTAACACAAAACTAACAATCTATGAAATTCGTAGCAAACAGCTACAAACGATCTATGTCGTAGCAGTCTGCTACGAAGTAGTAGACACATCGTAGCAGTTTGCTACGAAGATGTTACTATATCGTAGCACAGTAATAACTTGTAAAGAGGTATTTTAAGGTATACCTCCGAAACCCGCGGAATATACAAAGACTTCCTACTATAAATACAAATACACATACGTTTCACCATTTACAATCTTAGTCTCACATAATAAGGGGCGATATCTTATATATAAAATTCTCGCGTCCCAGTTTTTGTAACCGTACTCCTCCGAAACGGCTTGACCGATTCTCATGAAATTTTGTGAGCATATTGAGTGGGACTGAGAATCGGCCAACATCTATTTTTCATGCCCCTAAGTGGCACTTTTTTTTATGGCAAAACAACGTTTGCCGGGTCAGCTAGTCTAATATATAAAATTCTCGCGTCACAGTTTTCGTTACCGTACTCCTCCGAAACGGCTTGACCGATTCTCACGAAACTTTGTGAGCATATTGAGTAGGTCTGACAAACCGCCAACATCTATTTTTCATGCCCCTAAGACGACGCTTTTTTTAATTTTTATGGCAAAACAGTGTTTGCCGGGTCAGCTAGTATTCATATAAAATAAACATGTCAATAAATTGCAGACTGCTATTGAACAATTCCCGATACGGAAATCGAACCCAAGACCTCGTTATGGGCAGTCTAATGCCCTACCGCCCAGACTACGTTTCTTAATTTTAGATGTACATTATATGTAACGAAATAAATGGAGAAAGGTTTCATTCAATTGTAAATAAAACAAACTTTTGAATCACTGCAAAATATTTATTAACTGAAAGTATTTATCGAGTTAATAGGTTCTATAGTTTTAAGGTAATATTTTACCTACTATCTTTGTTCCAACTGTGATTGGTCTTTCGCATTAGCGGATAAAGTACCAATCTTTACATTTAAATCACCACGTGTATTCACTTCTTTGTATTTCACTTCATATACAGGGCCCATATATATACTATTATCTGAGTTGTCTACGTTTAAAGACATTACGTAATAGTACGGTGTAGCTTCGACTCCAACATTGGCACCACCTGGCATCCCTGGAAACAAAATAAATATATTTTTTACGTGTATTTCTATCATTTTCTTATTACGATGAATGGTCAACCTAGTGTCAAAATTATAGAAGCTGTCTAAAGACCTTTGACGTGGTTTTACGATTGTTACCTTAATAGAAACTGGGTCCGACTTTTCAGGTCCCCTACAAAGTACGGAGATGCCCAGTTCAAATACCATTATGCGGTCACCCATCTATGGAATGATCGCGTCAAGGGTTTACTTAACCCACGGATCGTTTACCGAACTGTTAGCGAAACTGGCTATATTTCTATTCCGTTAGACAAAATTTATAAGTTATATTAAAAACTAGCTTCTGTCCTACTAAAACCTTTGAAAAAAAATTATAGTCTAACAACTTAGTACAGGGCTTTGTATGCAAGGTTCGCAGCTAGCAAAAGTATACAAAATACGGGCTCATGCAGCTGATTATAAATACTATTTGTCCATCTAAATATATATAACTCAAAGGTGACTGACTGACTGACATAGTGATCTATCAACGTACAGCCCAAACCACCGGACGGATCGGGCTGAAAGGCATACAGGTAGATGTTATGATGTAGACATACGCTAAAAAGGAGTTTGATCAATTCTACCCCCAAGAGGATGAAATAGATGATAAAAGTTTGTATGAAAATTCTAGGGCAAAAGATATATATAAGCCGAACGTTATTATATAATAAGGGTATATACTAGCCACGTTACCGCTTAGCCCGCAGACGCGGTCAAGTGACACACGTACACCTATATATATAGTGACAGACATGAGGAAAATATGCTGATAGGTACACATACATAAGTGTCGCGAAACTGCGTAGTTCGTACATAACATAGTGCGTAATTATTTACTTTCCTGATTGCGCATGTCTAAATTTGAACAAGTGAGCCAATTTGACTAGTGCTTTTAGGATATATTTAGCCTACCAAAGCCACATCATATTGCAAAGGTACTCATAGTTCGTTGCACTCATCGGTAGGTAAACGAACAGCGGTTTAAACAACCTTAGTGCGGTCATTCTATCATGAAAAAAGGACTGTTTTTCTTTAATTTATTTTACACTAGTTTTCCGCCCTCATCCTCGCACACATGTCATGTAATTTCACTCATTTCGGGAGAGAATTTCCAAAAATCCTTTCTAAGTGCCCCTCCACACTTCCATGTGTTTTTTTTAGTGTGAAACAAAAGTAAATTGTTTTAATGCCCGGAGTAAAACTAGCTGACGCGGCAAACGTTATTTTGCTACATAAATTAAATAAAAAAAATTGCGTCACTTATGGTATTGGCCGATTCTCAGACCTACTCAATATGCTCACAAAATTTCTTAAGAATCGGTAAAGCCGTTTCGGTGGAGTACGGTAACGAAAACTGTGACGCGAGAATTTTATATATTAGATTGGAAAAGGAAAGCATATAAAATAAATACGTTCTATGTTTACCGGTTCCATATCATATATTTAGAGCTTAAGGATAATAATTATGCCAATAATAACTTACACAAACCACTTTAATTATTGTTATAGGTTACCATAAATCAATATACTAGTTGCCCCACGCGGCTGCATATTATGCACTTCAAGTTTCATGTAGCTTTCGCTTCTGAGTTGATTGTTTTAAAACAAAGTAACCTATATTCGGTCCTGGGTATAGTATACTTTCTTCACGCTAAAGTTAAACACAATTAGTTAAGATTTCTTAATATATTTACTAGTATAGTTAGTTGGTTAGTTTTTCGGTCGGTAGCATATGCGGCTGCCGTGCGAGAGGTCTCGGGTTCGAATCCTGGGTCGGGCCAAAAAGTCTTTTCTGAGATTTTCTGTTAAGAATTTCTTAGAGATTGCCCGGAGTTGGGAAGTTGAGATCGAAGACCTCCGTGCCTCGGAGAGCACGTAAAGCCGTCGGGCCTGCGCCTGACCTCTCACTGGTCGTGTCGGTTATCCGTCCCACCAGACTATGAGAGTGATGGAATAGAGAGTGTACCTGTGTATTGTGCAAACACTTGGACACTATAAACAAAGTCCTGAACAAATGGCCAGTTTCAATGAAACTGACCGCCGTAGTCGTATATCGGCTAGGAGGACATCATCAGTATAGTTAGTCCTAGGCCCTTGCCATTACTTAAGGACTGTTATCTTAATTGATAACTACCGAGAACTAATTTTAACGTGCCCCCGAAGCAAGGACACGCTCAGCCTAAATACCACTATGTGGTCACCCATCTAAGGAATGGCCGCGCCAAGGGTTGCTTAAACCACAGATAGTTTACCAATTGGTGAGCGCTGGCTATGAGCGCGGTTATGTGATTTAGCCGCAAAGGTGTAACGAACAGACACACTAGTATATATTATTATATACAATATAAATGATATATAAATACAATCCTGTTTATAGGAGCTCAGTCATTAGCTTTCATTATACTAAACGTATATGTGTAAATATAAATAACTAAGTGAATTTTAAAAAATGGTTAGAATTTTACTCATTTTCATGGTAGGTGCATCGATGGTGGTCGGTGACCCTATCAAGGAAACCTGTACTGAGGAAATAGGCCAAGTAAGTAAATACTTATTAATTACTTTTACATAAGGGGGATATATATCCTTTATGATATATGGAATTAGATATGAGGTCATAATATCTAAACATAGTTTTATCACTGGTTATACTTATTTATAGACCTAATATTATTAAAACGACAGTACAGACAGTATAAAATAAATTTAACCCATTAATGTCCCACTGCTGGGCAAGGGTCTCCTCCCGTAATGAGGGAGGGGTTAGGCATTGAGTCCACCACGCTGGCCAAGTGCGGGTTGGGGACTTTGCATGCCCTCAATAAATGTATTAAACAAATTTTAGGCATGCAAGGTTTCCTCACGATGTTTTCCTTCACCGTTGGAGCATGTGATAATTATTTCTAATACACACATAACTTCGAAAAGTCATTGGTGTGTTGCCTCGGGTTCGAACCTGCGACCACTTGCGTGGGAGGTGCCAACTTATACCACTCGGCTATCACCGCTCTCACAATTAAAATAAAACTAAAAAAAATAAAGACAGTCTGTAATTCAGTTACGCCTTTACGAAACTGAACTGGAGAATGGTGAACGCCCAGAAGACCGCCTTTTTAATTTTACCCGAAATGCGAGTATAGCAACGTAATTAAGCTAGTCCTTAAATAAAAAAATAACAATAATTCGTTCTCTATGTTTACATGTACATGTACCTAAATATAGAAAACGAATCATTATTCAGAACATACATAGATAAAATAATGCCTTCTACCCATAAGGATAGGCAGAGACCAGAGTACACATATTAACATGCATTACATTCTTTATTCACAGTTTGGAGAAAAAATACAGATATGCCGCAGAGTCGGTGTTATTTCTAAAGATGGGGGACGTTCTAAGACGTTTGTGAACACTACTCGTACAATCATCACTGGTCCAGGCGACAACATCAATCTACACGTACGAACAAACACTGTCACAAAAAACAACGGACTTTTACGAACTGTCACTACCGTAGTAGACAAAGTAAAAGATAAATTTAATCAAATAAAAGAACGATTTGAAGAAACCGTTTCAGGAAAGGATATTAATGAAGAAGATCTTTATAGTTCTATCGAGGTAGACTCAGATGAAAGCGCTGAACGAGGTAGCCGAAACAAAAATAATAATCGAGGGAAAACTCAGCCAGATAATAAAGCCAGGAAGACACCAGTTTTTAACAGAAGGAAAGATGATGAAGATTTTGTTCGTGTACCGAAACGTGATGTTGAACAAGGAGAAGGTAAGCAAGGCGCCGTCATTAATGGTGGACTGGTTGTTAATGATAAGGGCCTTTTTATTAAGCCTGCTAATAAAAATAAAGGATTCAAGTAGATATTCACACTGGTGGTTATATCTTATAACTTAGTACAGGGCTTAGAATGCAAGATTTATGTAGATTTTAATTCATAATCTATACAAATATTACAAAGCTGAAGAGTTTGTTTGTTCGTTTGTTTGTTTGAACGCGCTAATCTCAGGAACTACTGATTCGATTTGAAACATTATTCAGTGTCAGATAGTCCATTTATCAAGGAAGGCTATAGGCTATATATCATCACGCTACGACAAGTAGGAGCAGAGTACCAGTAAAAAATGCTACAAAAACGGGGAAAATTTTGACCCATTCTCTTTTATGTGACGCTAGCGAAGTTGCGCGAGTCAGTTAGTATCTTATAACTTAGGACAGGGCTTGGCATGCAAGATTTATGTAGATTTTAATTATAATTCTGAATATTTCCAGAATAACGTAGCTGCATCAAAGGCCACTCTCAGCTGCATACGCCTGAAGGCCACTGAATTTTGTATACTTCCACTAGGAATGAACTTTGCATCCAATGTTCTGCACTAAGTTACTGGACTATAATAGAATCAATAATTTTAAAGAATGAGGAATGTTACTTAAATTTCTTACATAATTAATCCCGCAATCTAACTTAATGTGATTAACCAATATCTTGATTTCATTTGAAAATTCTGACTCGGTTCGTGCAAAGTGTTATGGACTTTTCTGATTTATTTTAGAATATTTCTCGATCATAAGTTTGGTAACGTGGCAATAGGTTTGTCGTCTATTTCATTGGACTAACATTGTTTAATGTCAAAACATATACTGATATTACTGTACATATATCATACATCTACATATAGCCTTTTGGTATTGGCGTGATGTATTAGAAACAGAAAAAAAATAATATCTTATAGTTATTTTGCCTCTTCGTATCTTATGTGTATGTATGTATTAACGTTTAATATTAAGAATAATAATTTCATTGTTACATCATCACTATTTAGCAGTAGATTTAAAGTTTGTATTTTATTTTCATTAAATAAAATATTCAAAACATTGATGTGTTTTCTTTTACTCGAAATGGCAAAACCTCTAGTTATTTTTTCTGATAAAAACAACTATGGCGACATTTATAGTTGAAATTGAAACAAACTAATAGAGTATATATTTTTTAATAAATAAAAATATCTTAAATTAAAACGTATTGAAATCAATCTTATGAGTTGCGAATAGTTTTGACGAGGGCTTCAAGATCGATGCCTGAGAGGTCCAGAGGCTCTGTCTGATTGTCTGTAAGAATATTATAGATTTTGGCCTGGTTGACTTTGTTAGTAGCATCGTCCACGTTCAGCTCCATAAAGACCACGTGTGGAGGAGCAGCCTCTGCTACCCCGCTGCTGGAACTACCAGGTGTCCCTGGAAACGACACGGTATTAACTACTGCTTCCTTTTATTACGAAAAAGTACCTATATCCCAAGGGAAACGTTTGGTCATTTACAATATTAATCCTATGTAATAGAGGGCGAGACGGTTTCCAAATACTGGGCACGTTACCAAACTTCTATAAATATTCTAATATGAATTAGTAAAGTTCAATAGGACTTAGCCTAACCGCTAAAACATTGTTGATTATATAGTAAAGCATTAGGGGCTAGTCAGCGTGATATTACAGAAAAAGAAAGAACAAAACACGTTTATTGTATGGGGCCTAATACTTAGATATAGCAGCAACGAAAATACATAATTTGTAAAAAAATCAGCTTACTAGCTATTACGGTTTTATTAGATACACTCTGGTGGCAGACGGACAGGCAGATAGCGGAGACTTAGTAATAGGATTCCGTTATAAGTCTTTAGGTACGGAACCCTATTATATCGACATCTCTTTTAAAAAGTTACGGATCTGCCGTTATTTTTAAAAAGAACATTCACAACTCTACCCTTGTAATATTACAAATAGAGTAATACTTACATGATACACCCAAAAATGCGGCAAAGAATAAAACGATTAACTTAGCGAAGTACATGTTTCTGTCAGACAATTGGTGCTTGATTGATGTACCAGTTTATACACAACGCTTTATATATCCAAATATAAACACATAACAACTTAATCAGAGGAGTGCTCGGGTTTTTCTTATCATTATTGAAACAACGCATCAAAGTTAACATATGATTGAAGCCTGACCTGACCTCTTGAGATATATTTTTATCTTTCCGAATATAAGTTATTGTTCTTTGTCTCTTGCAAAGTGGTAATTCCAAACTGATTATTTTGTAAGAGGTTATTATGTCGCATCGGTGAGTAACAATATACGACGGTTTAAGTTATCTGACCTATTGGTTATAGTGATAACAAGAATGCCTAAAGCCTTTAACATGCGACCTTTGTTCCACTTTTTAAGATTTAAATAAAAAAGGATCCTGTTCTAATCTAGGAAAGCAAATTATGAAACCATGTTAAGAAACATTCATTTATCGGTTTTTTAGGGTAGGTTAAAGGTAATCTTACAAAATACAGCCGTCCTGCGTACGAAAAATGTGGTTCCTTCCACCCCTTCTAACATGCGTAAAAATTAGAACGGACATAGCGCGATTACGTAAAGTCGGTACTTTGTAGTATCGAGAGCTTAATATTTAAAGTGTACTCTAAAAATAGTTACTACGACATCAGCTAGATGCGCTTAACCGAATATCATACGATTTTTTTCGATAGCTAGCCGGTTGTCGGTATTCGATAGTGGTAGAGAATCGCGGTACTGTTTGCAATAACCATGCATTTTTACTAGAATTAAGTTTGTAGTTTGAACCCGAGGCAACACACCAATGACTTTGCGGAGTGATGTGTATTAAATTAGAAATAATTATCACTGGCTTTAACGGTGAAGGAAAACATCGTGATGAAACCCTGTTCTTTATCACATTTCTAGTCCCCAACTCGCACTTGGTGAGCACCCGTGGAACAGTCATGGACAAAAAGATGTCGTACTGTTGGGAAACTATGTAGAATACTTATTACTATAATATATCGATCGATGCCCCGTGGGGTACGAGAGGAAAAAGTACATGCAAAACTACTTAGTTATTAATAGAGATGAATATTTTCAATTATGATTGTATGACAGTCAGTACTTTTGCTTCATTTCGAAGGAGGCGCTCATAGCCAGTTGTGCTCACCGGTCGGTAAACGATCTGTGGATAAAGCAATTCTTGGCGCGGTCAATCTATAGATGGGTGACCGCATAGTTGAAAACTTGAATTGAGCGTCTCCGTGCTTCGGAGGTCACGTAAATAGTCGGTCCCGGTTGTTGTCTACTAAGATAACAGTCATTAAGCCATGTCAAAGGCCTTTCGGGAGGCTTGAACAACTTTGACACTAGATTGACCAGTAACCATGCGACCGACTAGAAGAATAGAATTTCGAAGTCGGCGGCTTCTTATTATATGCATCCAACTTTGTAAATAGTACACAAAATAGTTGTACTTCATAGACATCTGCCTACACCGCCTGTGAATCAGTCGTGATGTTTTAAAGAGAATTCTTGTAGAGTGTGACTGTTAGGTACTCTTAAATACAGTAAGACTAAGATGAAAGATCCCAGTACAACTTCCGCTGCGTATTTGTTTAGTTCACCCCCCGTTCCTGAGGTACCTTTAGCAGTAAACGGCCTCCGTGGCGCAGTGGTTTAGGTCATCACGCCAATACCATTTCGTCGGGAGGTCGGGGGTTGGATTCCTACACGGAGCAATTATTTATGCGATCCACAAATAATTGTTTCGGGTCTCGTTGTGCTTTGTGTCCGTTGTTTGTATGTTTGTAAGTCCCCGCGACACAAGAGCAACTTTGTCTTGTAAAACAAATAAACAAAAGAAATCATTGATTCACTTTAATTTCCAAAAATAAAAGTGTGTTAATAACCAAATACTAATGTGTTATTAACACGTTCAGCGGGCTTATCACGTATCTCAGTTGACAGCGGTATATTCCCGGTGTCCACCCCCTGCTTGTCCACCCCGGGTGGACAGAGACACAAATCTTTTAAAAAGTTCTCGGTGTCCACCCCTGGGGGACAGTGAGAATTAATTTTAAATTATTCCCGCTGGCCACCCCGGGTGGACAAAGACACGAGTTTCATATTACTACTCTCGATGTTCACCGCCGGTGGACAAAGCCACTGCTTAAATAAACATTCTCAATGTCCACGCTTGCTGGAATTGGGTGTAAATAATTATAACAAAATTAATTAAGTAGGTACATAGTTTAATCATATTATCAACATCTTTTACTTTTGCAATCTTCACAAATAATTATCACAATAGGTATTAATCAAAGTCACAGATAAATCTTTACATCCTCATCCTTTCTAGAAATAAATCAGTATTGAACTACCTATCGTGTCTTTGTCCACCCGGGGTGGCCAGCGGGAATAATTTAAAATTAATTCTCACTGTCCCCCAGGGGTGGACACCGAGAACTTTTTAAAAGATTTGTGTCTCTGTCCACCCGGGGTGGACAAGCAGGGGGTGGACACCGGGAATATACCGTTGACAGCTAGTATACGTTAAATCTATGGTCACTACTCAGTACATTGCTGCTTTGACGTAACGTCCTAATCACTATAATCTAAGGGAGAAAACAATGGACAGCATAGTGCCTTTTAAATGGCTGTCAACTGAGATACGTGATAGGCCCCCAGAAGGGCATCTCGGAGATAATTAGTTATGAAAAAAAAAAACGCTTTTTAATAGATAAACTACCTCATTAGTCATTCTCTGATTTCCGTTATTAAATACAGCAGCTAGCACTCATTCACCACGTGACCTGTAACTCGATGCTCTCCCGCTATCGACTGTCGACAACCAACTAGCTATCGAGAATTCCACTGCACGTTTGGCGCAGTGGTTAAAGTGGTCACCTTGTGTGGCGGGTCAAATCTCGCCCGCGACAAATATTGGTATGATGAGTATTGGCTCTGAGCCTGGTTGTAAATTTATCTATAGGCATAAGCATGTACTTCGAAGTATATGTATATTATGTTTATCAGTTATGTAATTATCATAATACCAGCTCCGCTTAATTTGTTATTAAATGACCGTGTGTACCTAAGTTGTCCAAATATTTTTTTTATTTGATATTTAGTTAGTCTATTGAAATGTGTTTTTTTTTTGCAAACCATCTGTTTCTTTTTCAGAAGATGCATTTATTTTTTAATGTGTAGGAGGGGTCAACCCTAAATGTAAGATTTCATTATTTTAATTTTACATTTTTAGGCCTTAGCTTGCAAAACAATAGTAAATTGACAAAAATGTCAACAGACACTTTCACAATTATAATTTTCTATTTATTGATTTAGACAGAATTTAGTTGGTTATTTTATTAACTTAATCCAAAATTAATTAGACAAATACAATATTTTTTTACCACAATTACGTAATACTGAAATGGTAAAAAACCGCACAAAAAGACGAATGATAATATAATTAAACCAAATTGTACTTTAAAACATTTTTTTATTTAACAATATTACATACTTCACATCGTAGTACAAGGCAGCAAGATATCATCAATTCTCTATTACCAACTTTAATACATTTCACAATAATACAGAAATAAAATATACTGAACCTTAATACAAACGCATTAAAGTTGAAAATTGGAACTTGGACCATTGCAATTCGGTGCGACACTTTATTTTATAATTATATACTGTTAGGATCTAAATACGGCACCTCGGGTGGCTGACTACTGGCACTGGCGGGAATTAAATGAACCCCGTCATTATTTACAAGTATCCCTCCATCCACATACACTTGCCCTGCAGGTTTCGTGTGAGGAGGAGGATGTCTGCCTGTTTTCACATTATTTGTTCGAGCCTGGTGAACGTATCGCTCTTGTCTATCCCTCTGGTTTCCAGCATTTTGTTGATACTGATCTTGATAACCTTCGAATGAAGAAGATGGTTGACTCGGGCCATTCTGTTGATTCCTACCTTCATTGTTATTACGATAGTTGAAAGTATTAGGCATCGAATTAACTTGATTACGCTGCTTGTTCCAGTTGGCTTGTGATTTTCTATTTGGTACCACGGTAAAGCCGTTGCTATCGCGTTGTCCAGGTGTATTATAACTTTGCTCACTGTTATGACTAATGTAGATGTTTACGGGTGGGTTATTAAAGGTTACTGAACTTGAAGAAGCCGGTCGATGTTGGGGAGATGTGTGTCCATTATTAGGTGGGTTAAAACTATCGCTAGCTGAGCGGCTCACTTGCGCCATACGCCTTTTTATTTCTTCAGCCGTACTGTTTAACTTCACTTCGACTGCTTGCAATTTATTAATGACAGTCTCTTCTACAGTCGGTTGATCAGGATACAATGGTGAGTTTTCTGGTAGCCTGTCTACTGCTTGGTTTCCTCCCAGACCCCCTTGCCCATTCGGACGTTGCCGTCCCCCCTGCTCATGAGGACGTGGTGCCTGGTTGCCTTCCCATTGTCCCTGCCCATTGGGACGTGGTGCCTGGTTGCCTTCCCGTCCTCCCTGCTCATTTGGATGCTGCCATCCTCCCTGCCCATTAGGACGTGGTGCCTGGTTTCCTTCCCGTCCCCTCTGCCCATCAGGTCGTGGCATTTGGTTTCCTTGCCATCCTCCCTGCCCGTTAGGCCGTGGTGCCTGGTTGCCTTCCCATTGCCCCTGTCCATTAGGTCTTGGCGTTTGGTTTCCTTGCCATCCTCCCTGCCCATTAGGATGTGGTGCCTGGTTACCTCCCCATTGCCCCTGCCCATTAGGACGCGGTGACTGATTTCCTTGCCATGCTCCATCACCTCTCTGGTGGTCTTGCGAACCTCCATGCTCATCAGGATAAGGTGTATGGTTTTCATCCCGTCCTCTCTGGCCATCGGGTGCCTGGTTTCCTTGCGAATCATGTCCACCTGGGAACGGCAAATTAGAAGACAGAGGCGGAGGTCCCGAAAAGTTGATTCCGTCCTTAACACTAACTTTGCCAGGAGTATGTGCGTTGATAGGCCTGATCGGACCGGTGACGTATGTGTTTGTAGTATTTACGTACGTCACTGTTTTACCATCATCTTCTAATTTGTATCCAATATTGCGGCATGTGTGCATCGTTGTTCCGTACTGTAAACAAAGTAAAAACAATATAAGTTTTACAATAACTGACTACACATTACAATAAAAAATAATCTGATGTTTTTTTATGAAAACAAAACGACATAAAAGGTACCCTATTTCCAAACGTCTATTATCTAAAATATTGTTAATTATCGGGCAGAATGGTTATCATATTTTTTTCTTTTATAACAGCTCTGTCAGTCTCAACTGAATAATATCCATACTCTGCGTAAACACGTACATTGTGTGAAGTAATTAATTGATGATAAATAAGCCTCTGTGGTCCGACCGGTGCGATCAAGTCTCGAGTCGGGCAAAATATTATTGTTTATTAACCCGTGAATGGCTGCTCCGTTAATGAGGGAGGATTAGGCCTTGAGTCCACTTTTCTAAAGAACTCTCAGGCATACTAGGTTTTATCACAATATTTTCCTTCACCGTTAGAATAAGTGATATTTTTCCTAATACACATAACTTCGAAAAGTCATTTGGGTGTCTCCTCGGTTTTGAACCGTCACCCACTTGCATGGAAGGTATTAACTTATGCCATTTGGCTTTCACTGCTCTATAAATATCCACAAAGTATTATTAGTCTGTCTAATTGATATTAGAAAATTTCTCAATAGTAGCCCAGAGTTTAGTAACGTACCCAGTATATAGCAAGAAGCTCGTCCCCTATTACAACGGACTAATATTTTAAAAGGAGAAGTGCAGGTGTCTTTTATTCATAATTGCTTACAAACACGAATAAGAAACGTACGTACACAAAATCACGGATTTTTCCCATAGAGGTAGGCAGATACCAAAGAACACCACTTGCTACGATCCCTACAAACTTCTCTTGCTTCATTGACATCCATACATCTTGTCTCACAAGATACATCAATATGACCGAAACGTCCCTCACGTCTAAAAATGACAATTTGGATAGATAAACATAGCTAAATGTGCCTCAGAAACCGGGCATAAGTAGTCCTCCCTGTTTAAAAGCACATGATGTTATAAAAAATATACATAAAATTGTACTTACATCGCCTTGTCTCTGAGTGCAGGTTTGCTTAACACCAGGGTACTGAGACGCCATCAGCGTGCCAATCACCGATAACAGTACAGTGGCAAATAAATTCATGATGAAGTCTGCTAGTGCGACCTCGCGCACACTACTTCGATCATAAAATGATTATGCCGCTCTTGAAGTCAAACTTGTAATGTTTTCGTTTGAGAAGTAAACAGCATTTATATATTCCAAATTGATGACTCACTAGCTCATGTTATTATACGTGTAACGAACATACATGTTTTAAATAAAGATAAACGACCTACTTGACCTATCGCTGATAAAAGAATTGTACTGTTTTAATTTCTTTACTTCGAATTCCAATAGGTTAAAGTTAAAATGATAGCACAATCTCAAGGAAATTCCCAATATTATCTATGTATATTGTATAAGTTCGTGAATGCTTTTACCGCGCTGAAGCAACCGCTTTTCGCCGTTAACAAAGTTAGTCCCATGCAATAGGTACGCATCCGTTGCGCAGTGGTTAAGGTCGTCACTACGTCGGGAGGTCGTGGATTCGATTCCCACACGGAACAATTATTCGTACGATCCACAAATAATAGTTTCGGGTCTGGTTGTGCTTTGTGTCTGTTGTTTGTATGTTTGCAAAAGTCCCCGCGACACAAGAGCAATTCCTAGTGCGGGAGTTTAGTTAGATTTTTAAAAGAAGACAAATCAAAGAAGAAAAGAATAACACAAGCGACACACAGCGGTAAGCACTCGGATACACAGATATTGTACAATATTAATATATTGTACAATTGTAATCTGACTGGTTGTCAGACTTCAAGCTACTGACTATTAGTAACGATTAAATAAAAATATTTAACTGCACGTTTGGCGTAGTGGTGTGAGTGGTCACCTCGCCGCAATAACCGTAGCGACGCGTGTAGCGGGTTCGAATCCCACCCGGGATAAATATTTGTGTAAACAGCACGAGTGTTTGTTCTGAGCCTTTATGTTAATTTATCTATATAAGTATGTATTTAGAAGCATATACATATATAGGTATGTTTATCAGTTGTCTGATTACAATAGTACAAGCTCTGCTTAGTTTGGAATCAGGTGACCGCGTGTGAGTTGTCCAAAAATATAGAAATATTGATTTATTGATAACGATAGACAGGAGTCGGGACCCACAATTTAACGTGCCTTCAGAAACACGAAGCAGCTCGGTGTGTGACATGGTCACCTATCTATTGATCAACCTCGGCGACGTAACTTAAACTAAGAGATCGTTCCGCGCGGGTCCTGTTACTTAGCCACGAGTTCATCTGTGGATATAAAGTCAGATATAAAAAGACTAATAGAACCTTCCCGGACTTTGTGATCAACAGTCGTATACGCTACCAACAAGTCCACAGCGGCATTTAAATTACTATTCAAAGTTAACCCATTAATGTCCCACTGCACTAGTGGGCAAGCGTCTCCTTCCGTAATGAGGAAGGAGTCAGGCCTTAAGTCCACCACGCCGACCATGTGCAGGCTGAGGACTCTGAATACTTTCAAGAAATGTGTTAAATAACTTTCAGGCGTACGATGTATTTATTCACGATTAGACTTAGTGATAATTATGTCTAATACACATATAACTTAGAAAAGCCTTGGGTTCGAACGCTCGACCACTCGCATGGGAGGCGAATGCTATGACCACTCGGCTACCACTGTTAGTTAAATGATGACTATATATAGAAATAGATATCAAGGGAATGTTTCTATTATATTACGACGAAGTTTTAAGCTTGGTGATAAATAATAGTAGGTATTATCATGTTTACACGATAACTTGGCGGGACAAACCCGGCACCAATTTACTCAGTAGCTATCTGCAGCTCGGCACAAACTTTAACCTTTAAGATATTTTTTAGTAAGCTACCGTTATTTATAAATACAAGATAATTGTGTAACGGCGCACTAGCACAAAGTTGTTGCAACAAACATGTTCTCTGTAAAGTTAGTCGCTCTGTTCTTCATTGTATCTTTGGGTGCTTCATGTGAGTTTTTAAAGCTTTTTTTACTATGTTATTCAATGATAAATATCTTTGGTAAACACACATCATCTTTAACGCGATTTTCTATATTCTGTACGAGCGAGTATCGAGTTAGACTGTTAAAATGTACTGCAAAAATAATACTTATGGCGTCCGCTAGGGGGGCTGATCGAATTTTCATATAACAGTTTTTAATAGCTATTCGACAGTGGTAGAGAATTTCGCTACTGATTTTAAACGATGCAGTGCTTATTACCGATCAAATTCATTGTACCAGTAAAATTCTAATAATAATTAAGGAGTTGATATGAATTATTATTAATGAAACTGTCTAGTTTTAGGGAATGCATAAAAACTCTTGCTTAAAACCACGTCCACGTGAAAATATTTTCCGAGGTAGAATATATCTTAAATTGTCTTAATCCAGATTTAAATCTGAATTCTCAAAATCTATCTAACGGATTTTCAAGCGATTCTCAAATATGGATAGAGTAGTTTTTAGAAAAGTTTTATTGATAAACTAGTTAAGGTTTTGTATAAAATTACTTTTTGAACCCGAGTGCTGTCGGGACAAGCCTATATGACTGATAATTTGTTTTTATCTCCAGGGTCGCCAGGCAGCCCGCCAACTGGGGTAGCAGACGCCGCGCCATGCTTCTTCATCATCAAGATCAACATCGACCAATCAGTGAACAACGTATATAACGGCCCCGTCTACAGACTATACTTCAACGATGTTACCGCCAACAATATCAACGCGCTCCTAGGCAATAGATTATATTAATTTATTTGTAATTTTATTTAAATTAAAGGCTGTTATTTATACGTTTATTATTTAAATGGCTTTTGCCCGCGTTGTTTGTGACTTAGGACAGGATTTTCATACAAACTTTCATCCCCTATTTTGTCCCCTTGGGGTAAGAATTGATCAAAATCCTTTCTTAGGGTATGTCTACGTTATTTATTTATTTATTTATTTTCGGTTCACCAACAGATATAACAGTTATACATAAAAAGGAGCACATAATATAATTTATCCTTAAATTAGCCTACTGTATATCTAATTACAGGTAAACACAGCATGCATTTTTATAACAAAGCTACGTTACATATTGGGAAATGAGACTTAAAGTTAATTGATTACATTTGTTTGTATGAACTAATTTTTACGTAGTAACTATTTTATTTTATTTAAACAGCGTGTAAATGTTGTCAATGTGTCCGAGTGAATATCATTGAGGTCGCTATATTCGTTAACTAACTTAGATAACCGTGAAAGAGGGGAAGAAGAACCAAATTTGGTTCGGCGGAAGGGTGGCATTAGAGGTGTGATGGGTTTTCTTGGTGTGCTACGAGGAACTCGAAAGGAGATTTTACTTAATAGGTTGGGGCAGTCAATTTTATTTCTGAGTAATTTGAAAATAAATCTTAGGTCAAGGATATCTCTCCGTTTTTCCAAGGACCATAGTTTAAAGAAAGCTAGTTTGTCGGTATAAGACTTTCTTTTTAACATGTTGCCTTTTGTGAACCCGAGGAAGTTTATGAACCTTTTTTGGACGCGTTCTATTCTAAGAGAATGTGTAGCAAAGTGTGGCCGCCACGCTACACTACAGTATTCGAGAATACTACGAACTAAGCTGCAGTACAAAGTGACTTTTGTCTCTATCTTCCGAAACAATTTAGTGTTGCGAATCACAAATCCCAAAGTGCGTAATCCCCTTTTAATAATACTGTCAACATGCGGTATGAAGGTTAACTTACTGTCTAATAAAACTCCCAGATCTTTAACACTGTTGACTTCAGTCAAAACGGTTCCATGTATATTATAAACTGTATTTAAGTTTTTTATCTTCCGGCTAAATTTAATATGCAGACATTTTCCACAATTTAGTTGGATATTGTTTTGTGAACACCACTCGTAGAGCCTATCTAAATCTTGTTGCAAGCGTGAGGCGTCCTGAAGAGACGTAACGTTCATCAAAATTTTCATATCGTCGGCGAATAGGAATGCAGTAGTATTATGGAAACAGGTGGTAACATCGTTTATAAAAATGTTGAATAAAATAGGCCCCAAATGGGAACCCTGAGGGACGCCTGATTCAATTTTGTGAGGAGCGGAGCGGAAACCATTAACGACAACATAGAACTCCCGATTGTCTAGGTATGACTGGAACCAGTCAAGGAGTGAACCATGGATACCGTACATGGCCAGCTTTTTAATTAGTATTTTATGGGAGACTCTATCAAAAGCCTTACTGAAATCCGTATACACAGCGTCTACTTGTATACCTTTATCCATGGACTCCGTAAGTGTCTCTATGTAAGACACAAGATTTGTACACGTTGACCGAGATTTCATAAAGCCATGCTGTTCTTCGTATATAATTCTTTCAAAATATCGCTGTATATACGGACAGAGCAAGGATTCCAGCACTTTACCAAAGATTGATTGTATTGAGATCGGCCTGTAATCTCAATACAATCAATCTTTGGTAAAGTGCTATATATGTTATAACATCTACCTGAATACCATATTTAAACCCGATGCGTTCAGTGGTTTGAGCTATGCGTTGATGGATCACTATGTCAGTCACCTTTGAGTTATATATATTTAGATTAAAATGAATAGGTACTGTCTGAAACACGATAAGATTTTGAAGGTTACTATACCACCGAATCAGCCAGTAACCACTGTCGATGTAATTCAATCGAAACGTCAAGCAACAAAATAAGGAGCTTCGAAAGCGAAACCGACATATTTTCGGATACGGTTTTGGCTAGGACCATAGCATATTCATAATCTAAAATGAAACTATAAGTAGTTATAAATAGAATACGAAAATAAAGCATTTTTTACATTACTTTTTTGTCTCTTTGTATAGTTGCCCAGCATTTACCCCCTTACACTAAATGCACGTATTTTTAAACAAATTATAAACGTCGAAATAAACTTATAGATACATACATAAATAATAATATACAGTGTGAATATACGTTAGTGTTTTCACACAAAGCTCTAGCCTCTGGTCCTTAGGATACTCTAAGCCAGGGGCTCCCAACCTTTTCTTAGTCCGGTAAGTATATTAAAAATAAAGTGTTATAATCAAGCTTAAAATGTTTAATTTTAAAAACATTCGCGGACCATATTTTGACTTCCATGGACCACTGGTGGTCTGCGGACCACTGGTTGGGAACCACTGCTCTACATACGCTAATCCAACTAGATAGTAGAGCCTTGTTGGTGGCAAAGTTCGGAGCTGGCTGAGGTACCTATACAAAATACAGATTTGAGAACATAAGTGACCCGCAGTCTGATGCAGCTAATTATTTCGGAACTACAAATATTGTTTTATTTTTATTTTATTCAGAGACAACTTCCGGCACGAAAAATTGCTATTGTGTAGCGGAGACTTATATAAACTTAACAACAGACACAAAATACAACCAGACCTGAAACTACGCCACCCGGAGTTAGGTGAGAACCACCTGAACCACTGCGCCACGGAGGCTTAATTAATAATATTTATACTCTAGATACTATACGATACTAGATACTCGTGCACGCCAAGGTTTTCTATTTAGCTATCGGGCTATTATATACTTGTAAACGCTATGAAAACTATAAAGTATCTTTTGTCACCTCCAATCAAGTGTGCATTTATGTGTGAGTGACAAAGACAAAACACTGTAGTGAGTTAGCGTTCGACGGTTATTAACATTTTACGTGGATAGTAACGCCATCTAGTTATTTAAAGCTGAAGTTGCCGTTACGTTCATTTAAAAAGTATGTTTATTTTTTTCCACCTTGGATACTTATAAATCCATACTAATATTATAAATGCGAAAGTAACTCTGTCTGTCTGTCTGTCTGTCTGTCTGCTACTCAATCACGCCTAAACTACTGAACCAATTTGCATGAAATTTGGTATGGAGATACTTTGATACCCGAGAAAGGACATAGGCTACTTTTTACCCCGGGAAAATGACGCATTTCCCGGGAAAATTCAGGTGGCGAACGAAGTCGCGAATAATCAATATAATAATGACATTAAATTAACAAAATTCCGTTGTCATGGCAACTGTTTTAATGGCGGATATGCCTTAGCGCGACTTCGTTATATTAAGAGATACAAATAATTTTAAGAATATTTTTCGTGAAAAAAAAAGCATATTTTATATCATCACGCTACGACCAATAGGAACAGAGTAACAGTAAAAATGTGTTACAAAAACGTGGAAAATTCTGACCCATTCTCTCTTATGTGACGCAAGCGAAGTTGCGCGGGTCAGCTAGTAAATAATAAATATAGTTTAATAGCCAGTTGCGCTCACCGGTCTGTAAACGATCTCAGTGTTAAGCAATCCTTGGCGCGGTCATTCCATAAATGGTTGACCGCATAGCGGTATTTGAACTGGGCGTCTTCGTGCTTCGGAGGGCACGTAAAAAGTCGGTCCCGGTTGCTCTCAACTAACAGTTGAACACTAAGAATAAGATAAGAAGAAGTTTATTATCTCTTCTATAGGTATAGTACATACAGATAGCACCTTTTTAGGCTAGTCAGTATAACACGCCTGATAGGCTTACGTCTATGTTGAAGCAATATAAGCCAACGTGTTCTCAAGTACTGAAGAAGCTTCTGACAATAATTAATATCTAGGTGAAGACATATAATAAAATAAAATACATGTTACATTGAAAGTTTTACTTTAATAAACAATTTTTCAAGTAAAAACTAGGAATGTATATAAAATTAAAGAAAATAATTAACTATATGATTTGAAAACTTACATCGCGATTCTGTACCAATATCGACTATCGACAACGAGGAATTTTGCAATAAAATTCTGATCAGCGCCCCTAGCGGGCGTCGTAGGAACTATTTTGCAGTACATTTCAAATGTAAAACTGTCGATACTGTACAGAATCGCGCTACAGGTCACAGGCCTAATATGGTCACTAGGCTACCTATAGTCATTGTATATGAGTATGATGTCATGGTCCGTGCCGGGCGCGCGGCGGGCTCGGGCGAGTCGTGCCGGTCCCACGGCACACAGCCGGGGTGATAGTGCAGGGTCGCGGTATAAGAGCTTGTTGCGGCTGTAGCCGACCACTACGATGTAGTGGCCCGAGTATGAGCCGCCAAAACAACGTCTGCAAACAACAACAACGATCGTCAATGCACATTATATTTTAAAAGATATTTTAAAAGACATCTCCCGCACTAAAAATTGTTCTTGTGTCGCGGAGACTTTTACAAACATACAAACAACGGACACAAAGTACAACCAGACCCGAAACAATGGCGAAATGGCGTGGCGACCTTAACCACTGCGCCACGGAGGCAGTCAGGTTATAGGCTATGATAGTTTTTATTTCAATAAAACCACATGAACTACCTGAACTCGGCCTTCATCTTGTTATGCTTGCACAGATCACAGACCAGCAGCCCGGCGTCGACCAGCACTATGGCAGGTCCTCGCCGCGACAAATGTTCGACCAGCTCGTGATGTGTGAGCGCGTGTCTCCGCGCCACCACACCGTCGCGCTCGGCCGCTGCGAACCGCTGCGTTACACGATCACGGTCCTGGAAGATAACAGTTCCTTATCGTATGGTTAGTGGTCAACTTTGTGTCAAAGTTATTCTAGCCCTGTGGTTCCTAACTAGTGGTCTGTAAGTAAAAATATCGTCCGCGAATGGTTTTAAATATACTTACATAGTGGTCCCTGCCAACAAGAATAATATAAAAGTGATCCCGGACTAAGAAAAGGTTGGGAACCCCTGTTCTAGCCGCTGGAAGACCTTTGTCATGGCTTAACGACTGTTATCTCAATAGAAATCCACCGGGAACCTTTTACGTGTACTCCGAAGCACGGACACGCTTAGTTCAAATACGACTATGCTACCCATCTAGGGAATGACCATCTCAAGCTTTGCTTAACCTACAGCTCGTTTACCGACCGGTGAGTGCAACTGGCTATGGGCGCCTCGGGAAGTATCTTGTAAATGTAATAACTTACTATATGAATGATCTTGTCATAGTATCCATGTGTTCTGAAGCTCTCATTCACACCGAGTGTTAGAGTGAACAGTGTGTGTTTGATGCCAAACCTGAAACAGGATTCTTTTTACTATACTGACCATTTCGGTATCCTACTTACATTCCCAATAATCACCTAAATTCAAGCAATTAAAAACTAAATTTAGCCCATTAATGTCCCACTGCTGGGCAAGGGTCTCCTCACGTAATGAGAGAGGGGTTATTAAAAAAAAACGTTATAATTTCTGCAGTACTTAAACCCTTTCTTATGATTCACTCTATCAATATACATGTACTTACCTATAAAACTCTTCTGTTACTGAGTGACTGACTGGCTGATGGACATGTCACAACCAAATACTACTTACTTATACTGAGAGTAGAAAGTTGAAATTTGGCATGAAGATACCCTAGGAAGTGGAGAGGTTCTGCCCTTACTTTAATTGTGCCTACTCATGCCCAATTAAATTGGCTTATGAAAAAAATTAAATAGCCTGAGCATAGCATTTTAGATGAAACTTTTATGAGTAAAAGTTTAATATTTTTTTTAACCTTATACCATTACATACATTACTTGTACATAACATTAACCCAGTCAACTACCCAATTGTTATAAAAACTCAAGATACAGCAAACCTTTTCAACAAGTAACAAAGGTCAATAGTCCACGTAGACTGTTTGAAGCCCTCTTCTTCACAGATGCTCTCAAAGTTGGTGATCATCTCCTTCCTCTGTGCTGGGGGCAGCAGCATGATGACGCATGACACTCCGCAGTCCCAGTTGTATTCTTGTTGGTAGTGCTCCAGGACATGCTGGACAGAGCCTGGGAAACATAAATGTTTAACTGCATATAAGTATTAATTTAGATGTATATAAGTATGTTTATCAGTTATTTGGTAACCATAGCACAAGTACTGCTTAGTTTGGAATCAAATGACTGTATGTAAGTTGTACAATGATATATTTATTTTTATATCTCTTTCCCATAGGGGTAGGGCAGGATCCCTACAAACTTATTTTGCTTCATTTATAATCATACATCTTGTCTTCTTATCATTGTTTAATAAAATTTATGTATTTAAAAGTGCATAAATAAGTCTCCTAGTTATCAGACTGCTATAGTACAAGCTCTTTTTAATTTGGAATATGATGACTGCATATGATTTGTATTAAGACATTTATTAATATAATTCTACGATGTTTCACTGTGAGGCAAGGGACCACACACCATAAGGAATGGAGGTGAGGTTCAGACCTCTGCATGTCTTCAAAACTAGAAATATGAATTTGATATCAGTGAAACAATACCTGATTAATGGATAAGTAATAATATACCTTGACAGCATAGTGTTGGAGATGTATTTGCCATTATAGATGAAGATAAACCATCTAGATTTTACTGGGAACAGTCATTTTAAAACAAACATTGCAATATTGTATGCTAATATTAATTGTTTAAAACATAAATATTACTACATTTGTTGATAAACATTAATATAAGTTATCGTATTTACAATATTGTAATATTTGAATGCAATTATTCTATTATTTTTAAACAAAGTAGAAAACTTACCGCTGCTTTCAGCCGACATAGTTATTATCGGCGACCGGTATTTGTTAAGTGCTTATATCTAATCATATTCCGTCATTGTACGTAATTTTACGAGGAAATATTATCAGTATTTTATCAGAAACAAGTACTCATAATCGAAAATAACGAGAGATTTTTTTTATGTTTACATTCAGCGTCGTCTTGATCCGTTCCTTTTTACGCAAAATGACAGTACTGTGTAAACATTGGCAGACAATCTGCGAGCAAGCCCGTAAATTATGATGAAAGTTATATGTCAAATTTTTTTAATTTTGATATTCAAGTAAACACGCACGGACGATTTTCTTAGATGTAACTCTACATGCCTTACATGGTTCTATTAGACTTTTTTTGGATAGAAGTTAAATTAACCGCAAAGGCCATTATTTTTAGTTTGTAAATACATATTTATAATGCATCGTCATATCAAGTAAAATAAAAAAATCTAGGCACCTAATTCCCTATCATAAACAGAATTAAAACTTAAAAGCCAAGCATTATTTATTATAATCAATATATTATTTAATTATTTTTAAATAAGTAGGTACTTTTTCTATTTTAAAAAAAATCTTTCAGTCAGAGGACGACATTCAATTTGACAATCAGCTGATGACATTTTCACGAATGAAATACGAATTCACGTTGTTGTCCAGAATTTAATAATAAAATAAGATGGCACATAGAACGGCATTATTTAAATTACTAAGGGTACGATGTGGGGCTCAACAAGGCCCGGTGCGGCGCGCTTTGAGCTCACAAGCAGAGGCAAAACCTGAGAATATGAAACCCGGCCAAACTCATTTTGGGTTTCAAGTCGTTGACGAGGAAGAAAAAACTAAGAAAGGTGAGTTATTTTGTCTATATACTATCTATTGATCAAGGAACATATCCGGCTTTTATCAGCTTGACATGTAATAAGAGTCTGTAAACAACAATTAGGTTATTGTAACCTGCATCATGATCATTCTGTTACAAAATCCTGCTAAAAGAAATTTCTGCAGATTTTTTATGACTGTTGGAGTCTGAAGTGTTATTGCAATGATAATGAGTCACTTTGACCTCCACATAAATCACAGTCACACAAAAGTTTTTGTGTGACTAACAACCTAATTAGTTTTTACTTAATTACCATTAATTTACGTAAATTTGTACCTACTTTGAACCATTCCTAACACAAAGCTACATACTTAGCTGATTTTTTAGATCATATTTGCTTAGAATGCAATAGAGTACATAGAGAAAAGGATAGTAGATAATATAAGTACCTAACAAATATTATGTTTAAGTGTTTCTAATTTTATTAATTTGCTTCCAGTTCATGAGGTATTTGAAACAGTAGCAGAGAAATATGACCTGATGAATGATGTAATGTCAGCTGGCATCCACAGAGTATGGAAGGATATGTTTATGCAGAAGCTGGCTCCGATGCCCGAAACCAAACTACTTGATATGGCTGGAGGGACTGGTAAGTGCACTTTGCACTAGCACACTATAATGACTTCTTAGCTTAGAATTCTTCAAAAACTTTGCACTAGGAACTATCTTGTCTTATTGGTAGTTTTCCTAACAGCCAATAGCAAATACTAAGCACAACCAGTCCTGAAACTATCTGGAGATATTTATTAAAATAAAAAACTAAATAAGTTCTTAATCTTAATATTCTGTACCTATAGATTTTGCCATTTTATTTTCAGGTTCTATGACTTTAGATTGTCTTGAAATTTTATTTTCCTCCTCTGCCTCCTCCTACCTCTCTCATGACTCTTAGATAATCTCTTTGGTATGTTTAAAGCTCTCAGCAATAAAAAGATATGAAAGCTATTAACTACAAGATTAACTCTTAAATTGAAATGAGTTTGTTGAAATTTCAGGTGACATAGCATTCAGATACATCAAGTACCTAGAGAACCTCAAGTCTGTAGAAGGTGGACGGAGCAGTGTCACAGTCTGCGATATCAACCAGAACATGCTTAATGTTGGCAAAGTTAGAGCACAGAGGTAAAACATCAACTTATCTAACAATTAGGCTATGCAGCACTTATCTATAAGTCTCTGTAGTCTGTATCAATTAGGTAAGCTATATACATTTATCTGTAGTCATGAAATTGGCCCTTAAGAATTTTTCAAAAGACTAAATTAAAATTAGACACATCAACTATTATTCTTGAAGTAATAATTATAAAAACATAGAAAAAACAACTTAAGTAACATACTTAACTAGCTTTGCAATCTCAAAAGCTCAATGTTACAATCCAAACTACACTCAAGTACCTACCTACCGGCTACCTAATCAGAAAGGCAATACCTACTAGAACAAAAATTATAATATAATTATACAGTTTAAAACACTGTTCTCTAACACAAATATGACAACTGTTTTCAGACTAGGCTACACACCAGGCTCTTGCAGCGTGGACATAGACTGGGTGTGCGCCGACGCCGAAAAGCTGAGCTTCCCCGACGACACCTTCAACGCGTACACCATCGCGTTCGGCATTAGAAACTGCACACATATCGATAAGGTACCTTTTTCTGCATCAGTGGAGGCCAAAGAATGCCACTAGCTAAGATTTGAACTCCTTTCTACTTCATTTATAACCTTATATTCTTTATATAGAAGTAACTATTGCATATGCTTCACGAAAATCCTTGTCCTAATAAATGGCTATTATCAAACTTAAAAATAAGAGTATGTGAATGTACATAAAGGGCAAGAACACCCATGTCATTGTGCTTCAAATAAATCATATTTATTGTCACTAAGATACAGATATTTTGATTAAAATCCTAAAAACTAACAACTTCGTAGAATAGATATTTTGTATAATTATATTTATATTCTAAAAATGTTGTAGTGTAGAATCAAAGGACTTTAACAATTTGTTTCTTTGTGCAGGTGTTAGAAGAAGCATACCGAGTGTTGACGCCGGGGGGTCGCTTCATGTGCCTGGAGTTCAGCCAATTACCAAACTCTACACTACAATGGTAAGAATTACTTTGATTTATACACATACAAATCCAGATCTGAAATATATTTTTATATGATCTTTTCAACATAAAACACATTAACTGGTCACTGTATAAGACGTAAGATCTGCTGTTTACTGAGTAGACAGACGTTTTACAATCTACTTCATAGATACCTATCATTACTTTATTTTTTCATTTGCAGTACATACATACTGTACATTACACTTTCGTTTGTCATAATAATATAATATTGTCGATCGTCCGGTTGGTGATGTCTCGTCTACTGGGTTATGGAAACACTAAGCCTGGAGAATATAGACAGGAAATGTGAACACAACATCATTAATTAATTATTGTAGTAGATTGAACTAGTTTTATTTGTTGTCAATGACTCTTTAACTTTCGAAACTTTCGAAATAGCAGTAAAACAATAGACTTCACCTACTAACAGGCGAGTGTTGACAATTTTGGCCTAAATCAATAAATATTATTTGAATGATACCAATTCAATTTGTTATTGCAGGGTATATGACCAGTATTCGTTTCAAGTGATCCCAGTCCTCGGTCAGCTGTTCGTCGGCCAGTGGAAACCTTACCAGTATTTAGTAGAGAGCATAAGACAGTTCCCTAATCAGGTACACTATACATATAGTAATTTATATACCTTGTTTATATTGTACATACCTACCTATTTTAGATTTCCCCTTGATGCTGATTTTATTTTAAAAAATCTTGGTCACAGGCTAAGAAATTTAATTTATAAGGCTACATATTTATACTCACTGATACGGGACTTGTGTAGATGGTTTTGTTTGTACAAAATAAATAAGCCCGATTTTTCCCTAAAGCATTTATTAGTACCTGGCATACGGGATTACCACCTCACTGTTACAGTTTAGTAGTAGTTTCCTGTACCTTAGTTCACAAATAGTTCTAACGATCCTATAAAAACTATTTCTTACTAGTTTACCTTTGTTTTTCAGGAGAAATTCAAGTCAATGATCGAAGACGCCGGCTTCAGGCAGGTGACGTACGAGAATCTCACGTTCGGCACCTGCGCCATACACTCTGGGTTCAAGATATAGTGATAGTGTGTTAAAGACTTGTGTTCATGTTTACAACTTAGCTCCAATTGTGTAAATATAGGGTTTTTTGTTACACACTGTCGTTTTTATCCCTTCATAGCAAAATGTACAACAAGCAAAATGAGCACGGCACTTGAAATGTACAAATCGCATAATGTGCAAATAGCAAAAAGAGCAAATCGCATAATGTACAATACGCATAATGTGCAATACTTAAAATGAACACTATACGCAAAACGAGCAAAAAGCAAAATGTACATAGTCGCCTTCGTTCACACTAACCACTTACTGCCGTTTCTTAGTTTGGGGTTAGTTGGTTTCCCTTCATAGCAAAATGTACAACAAGCATAATGAGCACGGCACTTAAAATGTACAAATCGCATAATGTGCAAATAGCAAAAAGAGCAAATCGCATAATGTACAATACGCATAATGTGCAATACTTAAAATGAACACTATACGCAAAACGAGCAAAAAGCAAAATGTACATAATACTGTTAGGGCATGTTTACAAGACCGACTCGTGGAGATTTTTTTCTTTGATCGTTAGTATCCTAAAATCAGCGGGGTTTGTTCTATATATACATACATAAAATAAATAATAATAATAATAATTCCTGAGGCGTGGTATGAAATCCTTGAATCATCGCCAAATACCAACGCATATAGCATTGAATCATATAGCATTGTAATAAAACAACTTCACATTCAATATAAGTTTATTTACATATTAATAAAGGGAACTTCATGAGGCGTGGTATGAAATCCTTGAATCATCACCAAATAACAAAGCAATGAGGACTTGCGCAACAACTAATTCTGTTGAAATTATATTATTTATTTAAACTTAAAAGAAAACAAACTAAAATGCAAGTCTTGTATATATCATCTGTAGAAGAAATTGTTTAACGGAAATACTTTTAATATGCAAACTGTTTAGTATTTTTTTATACTTTTTATCAAAGACGATGTCTGATTTTCTCCTATTTTTCATTGCCGGCTCAAATATACTTTTTTTAATTTTATTATCACTGAACATAGCTTCTTTTTTAATTTATAAATGAAAAACATATCTTTATCGGAATTTTGGCATTCAAACGCCTGTGCCAACCTTCAACAGGATTAGTTGTTCGGTGTCGTTGGTTGGCACAGCTTAGAATCTTTGGGTTAAACTTGGGATACCACGTCCGTTCGAAGTAGAGTCTAAAGGCTCTCATTGCGTTGGTATTTGGCGATGATTCAAGGATTTCAAACCACGCCTCAGGATCGCAATCATATTTGCCGGCAATAATGGTTAAATTGAGGACTTGCGCACCACCATCCTTTCCTCTTTGGTCATATTCGCCTTTAGCTTTTTTGCTTTCTTGTGTATAGCTGCATTATAATGATGGTAACAACCAGAAAGATTACCGTCCGGAAATACTGTTTGGAAGGCATTGATTTGATATATATATATATATATATATATATATATATATATATATATATATATATATCTATTGGACTATATATAATTATATATATAATTATATATATATATATATATATTATATATATATATATATATATATAATTATCAAGTATACTTATGTTATTGTATGTATGTATATAGAACAAACCCCGCTGATTTTAGGATACTAACGATCAAAGAAAAAAATCTCCACGAGTCGGTCTTGTAAACATAAACTTGTAACAGTATTATGCACATTTTGCTTTTTGCTCGTTTTGCGTATAGTGTTCATTTTAAGTATTGCACATTATGCGTATTGTACATTATGCGATTTGCTCTTTTTGCTATTTGCACATTATGCGATTTGTACATTTTAAGTGCCGTGCTCATTTTGCTTGTTGTACATTTTGCTATGAAGGGGTTTTTATTTACAACGAGATAGTATTGTTTATAAGTATTGACCTCTCTTTCACCCAAGTGGTAGTCTTGTGAAGTGTATCGTGGTAAACCGCGAACAACAGTGGGACACTCACCTACCTCCTGTTTCTTAGGTACGTTTAGCGGTAGTTTATCTACTCAATAACATGACAGTTTGAATAGATAAACTACAGCTAAATGTGAATTTCAGCTGCCAATGTCGTTTGGACACAAAAATCGTTGTGTAGAGATTTTTTATGTCGTGTAGTGTGAAGGGGGTGAATCGGTAGTTAAGTCTAGATGGCGCCATGTGCGGTTCTGGCTAATGACACTTATTTTACTGCATTTGGCACCATCTTAAAAGTGGGATAAAAATAAAAGCAGCATAGTTCTTTTGTAAGGAATTTATTAAGTCCATCAAACTGTGTTGGTCTTTGGAATGCAGATCCAGTATCTAAATTACAATTTCCACACATTACATCTATGATATCGTCCGTTATACAATACATTAGTGATCGCCGCGTTACATTTGTCTTCGTCCGACTGCCGACCGACACTACACACTCGTCGCGACACATTCGTCCGGCCACACTCTCTCTCTCCCACACTCACTCTGTCACGCTCACGCAGGTAGGTTGTATGAAAGCTCATAAAGCATGCTAATTATTTATATATGACACTGAATTGTTAGGTCTAACACACTAATGAGCAAAGCTAATAGAAAATTTCTCTCATAATCGTCTCTGAACCGACGTCCTACGTCTAGGAAATAAACGGCAGACATCGAGAAGCAAATAAAGTGTGAGTTAAGGATATCCAAACAAACATTAATA
Source organism: Anticarsia gemmatalis (assembly GCF_050436995.1). Lineage (NCBI taxonomy): Eukaryota > Metazoa > Arthropoda > Insecta > Lepidoptera > Erebidae > Anticarsia > Anticarsia gemmatalis. Next base: position 10,890,889 of record NC_134764.1, on the reverse strand, counting down.
CTCTGTACCGAGCGTGCACTCAACATAAGTTATTTTGCAATTAATTTGAATAGTCATACCCAAAGGTCCGTGATCCGGTGTCCAGCGCGGAACTCGTCCATCCGGGCCGATCCGTTAAGAACATCCGAAAGAGGAACATTACATCCGCAAGAGCAAAAGTCAACCGGTCCGTCCGATCCTACCCGCGACCTCTACGGCATCCTGACTCACACCTCCGGCCAAGCACATCCAACGAGCCCAATCCACAGTGGATGAAACAAAAGAAAACGCTTTTAATATAAACAGTCACCGGGCAGAGGAACGTGGAGCCGGCCGCGGCGCCCCGCTCGGCCGGGGGCCGGGCCGGGCGGCCGAGCCGGGCCGGGCCAGGCCGGAGCCCGGGCAGGGCCGGGCCAGGCCGCAGCCCGGGCCGGGCCGAGCCGGGCGGGGCGCCGCGGGGCTGCGCCGCGCCGCCCGCCGCCGCCGCCGCCGCCGCGCCTGCTGTCGAACACAACCAGCCTCAGTGCAAGCTCACACGCCTACTGACTCGCTCACTCGCTCGCGCCGAGCCCTGCGCGGACTCGGTTACTCTAAATCCCGGCTGACATCTTTTTCCTCGCGATACAATATTTTTAAATCTAAGGTTTAAATTTAATCGTCCAAATCGTACATTTAACATTATTGCATAAGCGACCTTCGATCCGGTCCAAATATTATATTCACCACTCTTTATTAGAATGCATCGTCTCTTACGAGTAAATGATATTAATTTTCATATGTACAGAATGCAATTTTGCTCACAAAATAGTTATCATTTATTGTCTTATATTATGTTTAACTATAGTCAAAGCATGGGTACCGCAATCCCACAAACCTGAACGGGGTCCTGTCCTTAGATTCTGTCCTTTAAGAGTCCTGTCCTTCGAATATTCCGGATGAAGTAATTTTCCAAAGCGTGTCCTTCCATTCCATTATGAATATATCATAAAAATCCAAAATAATAACATAAGTATACTTGATAATTTTTCAATTTAAAAATCAATCTTTAAACGATCTATTTTAGCATAAAAATTGAGCAATAAAAATACGAGTCGCCCCGCGTGATTAAAAAAATTCATCACACCAATATTAAATTAAAATTTAGCTAGCCATCGATTCACTACGACGGTCCTCGAGAGGAGCCGGGGAGCTACGGCTACCTACCGCTAACCCTACACCTAGACAACAAGACTGAGCTAACGGGGCGGAAAGTTGACAACATCGAGAAGTACACTATCTGACTAGACTGAGGGGACAGCAAGAGGGTCACACAGTGGGGGTATCGGTATCAGGTATATGTCGGGTGGCGGTACACACCTGTGCGCTCAGTAGTTGTGCGAGCGCGAGCGACTGCGCGAGCGCGAGTACGAGCGCCGCACCGGCGAGTACGTGGGCGAGCCGCGCCGCCGCGGGGAGTACGAGCGGGACCTGCAGAACAACACACACACGATATAAAATACCTGGAATATGCACGCTGGATTTCAATTAAACAAATTCTTCAAAGAAATACCTAATAAACCCTGTAAAGAAAAAGACACTGAGAAAAGGAAAAATAAGAGATTTGGAAAGTAGTTACAATGACGGCGTCCACCAGTTTCATCTGCAAAAATCCTTGATTCTTTTGTTTTTATTTCTTTACTTCTTCAGGGTCTTCTTTCAAAGATACTGATTATGTCAGTGAAAAAGACAAAACATGTAGTCATTAAATACTGTTTTATAGTGTCCCTATCTTCAGAGCTTACTCCACGTTTATTATTAAGACGGCATATATGTATTAGTACTAGTAAATAAATAGTGTGAGAGTATTACCTGTCTCGGTCGCCGTTGTACCTGTCGCCGCCGCCGCCGCCGCCACCGCCGTAGTCCTCCTTCACGCGGATGTATGACACCTCACCCTGAATACAACACATTGTTACAACTAACTACGCCATTATTGACGTACTACTGGATAGATAATAGGGTAATTGACTGGGTCAACAAAAAAATGTTAATCAAATTATTATTGCTTCTGCCTTGTCAATATTTCAAGTTAATAATCTTGAAATTTAATTTATAACACACGTAATTTATAATGAGTTTTTAACATTTCATAAAGAGTAGCTGATTTAACTGGTAGTCAGCTACCATATTCATGCTCGTATGAAAAAGAGGCAAGGTCGTCATAAGCTCACCATTTTGGCCAAATGTTTGCTCTTGTTTACTTTTGAGATCTGTTTAAATAACTTTTCAATTTTGCGTTTTTCACGTAGACTGTATAATACTACTGTACTATATACGTTCGTATTGTTTTAGAAGTAAATAATATCAAAGAAAACTTGTTCAGCTGCTAAAACCTGCATGAGAGTAGCCAGAAAATTGCGTTCAGCATGTGAAACACCCTTACTAATACTACTTTAAACTAGATCTTTTAAAAACTTTCCGAGTAATACAGTCGCCACATTATTATGATATATTACTATATGGCCTTGTATAACATTTATAATGATATTGGTTGCTACATAAAAACGTGTAATATCATCACTTCCGATCAGGTGTGTCACGTTACCGATCGATGTAACGCATCGTTGCCTTGGCGCCGCGTTTCAAACAACACGATCAATATTGCAAGTATTTTATACAGACACCCCAAACTAATGATCTTTATGACATGGCATGTTACAAACTTTCAACAGTTTAATAGCTTTTATGCTTTTATACGAGGGTCGAGGGAACTGGGCGTTTTGTTTCGTGGTTGTAAAGTATTTTCAAAGTTAGAAAACTTATGTTTTATGAGCGATACCATGTTGAAATAGTTTGGTAAGAATTAAGGGTGGATGACACTGAATTACGATCGTTTTACATAAAGCAATGTCAATGAGGTTTACTAAAGTTTATTAAACTTTAAAAAGGGAAGAAAAAGTAAAACAAGAAGCTAATTATTTTGTAGAAATAGTCTGTTTCTTTTTCGAGTTACTTATTGGATTAATTAACTCTATTGTTGTTATGGATTTTCTTTTCTTTGCTCATTAAGTTAGAAAATTAATTTTGTTTCCGATTGGCGGATTAATTTATTCAAATGATGATGAAGTTAACAGTATCTTACCTCATGACTCCTGAACCTGGAATCGTCAAGCTTCTTAACAGCGTACTTCATATCTTCATGACGGAGGAACTCCACCACACCGGTGCCATCTTTGAATGTGTCAGCGAAGCATACGTCCCCGGCCTCACGCATGTGGTCTTTAAGATCTTGCCAGGAGCCTGATGGGGGAAGACCGGTGACAAGCACGCGGTACTCTGAGCGACGGGCGGGCGGGCCGCGGGTGGCGGTGCGGGCTCCGAAGCGTTCAGTGGCGCCCCTCCCGCCTCGGCCTCCGCCCCCGCCGCCGCCGCGCGGGAACTCCACGCGTAGCCTGTAGCCGTCGTAATCGTAGCCGTCGCGGGCACGGACGGCGTCATCTGCGTCTCTGTAATCAAAGAGAGGTTATTAGCATAATAGCAAAGAGTACATAATTTTTGACGTCTAAATTTTGTTTTCTCTCTAGGTAGTAAAGACAGTCTTTTTACTGTGAAGCTCGCAGGAACAACAAATTCATATTCTTGCTTGATAAACATAGCATTTTCCGACTGTCAATGAAAATATCAGACAATTATTTTTATAGTTACAAAAATAGACATCCACAAGTACAGTATTCATTTAATTAAGTACGCCTGTACAAAAATACCACTACAGAACTGTGTCATACCAATAACAGAAATCTTCAAGCAATGTAACACTTAGAGTGTGAATATTTCACCAACAATGTAACATAGCTGTACAAGCAATTAACATTTTTGTCCACATTGCAATGGCACTAATTAAAACGAATATTCATTACAAGTTAATTTATTATTAGTTAATTTGAAAACTGGTATTAATAATTATTTAACTATACAAGTTAAATGAGTGACAATACTAGTAGACCCTTAATCTAATTGACAGCCTCTTTGCTTGGGTGTACTCATACATACTGTAGAAATAAGAAATTAGTATTTTAGTTATTTAACCATACAGTTTTAATCAAACTGCAATTTAGAAAAAGAATATTTATGTGTGTGAATTAAGACACCTTGATAGTGAAACACAAGTTCTTAAATCGGTCTACAATGACATGCCAATAATGTTTGTTTTTAAATTAGTTGATAGAAGACCATTGATGCTATTAACTATGAGCAGCAGGGCTGACGAAAACCTTACAAATACTACAGGAATCAACAGAAAATGGCAGTAAGATTCATCAGTGTTGTGTGTTATAAGCATGGTTTACAAATAAAATGCACAAACAAATGGTTGCAAAAGATTTTTTCTCACACATTGTGTATTGTCTGAATACTTTTTTAGACAATATATTTTTGTGATAACTATAAGTACCTACTGCATTTGATCTATAGTGTTTTATACTAAAATGTTTAAGAAAGTCTGTCTGTCAGTCTGCATGTTGTACTTTGACATCATACTGTTAAATGAATTTTGAAGAATTGTAGATAAACTACAGACAATATTTTATAACACACATGGAGTAGTGCATGTCTGCAAAGTGCAAATATTATGTTATGTAATACCTAGTATGTATGTATTCTAAAGATAAGTTTGAAGTATATTATTTGTGTACAACATGAATGATCTCCAAGAAACATAGAGGACATTGACATCTTATCACCTACTGATAATATTTGACTTAATAATTTGTTCTTTGTTGGGTTTACTTGTTAGTGAGTAAATAGACTTTGTGTAGAGTTACAACTTTCACTTCATAGAGACACAGGAGAAATCTCCAAATTATGTTTATACACAATACACTTCAAGTATAGCTTCAAATTGCTGAGTGCATCATCAAACCCTTTGTCTTTACATGAGACTCCTGGATTGCCATCTATACATGGAATACAATGAGGCATCTAGATATTTTAGAAAGTAAACTAAACATAGACCTAGTTCAGAGAACTTTTGGTTGACAATTCCACTAATGAAGCCCTTAGTGCACTGACTGCAATTTTCATTGAGCTTTAAATTAAAATTGTTATTTATAAAGTATAGCAAAATTGTTGTTGTTATCAATACGTTTGTTTATTTTCACACTGGAAAATAATAAATAAAATTGTGTGGAAAACCCTTAAAATTGGAATCAAAAGTTTTATTATATACCTACTATGTATCAGCTATATTGCAAGTCTAACAAACTCTAAACAACAGAATGATAAGGCCATGATAATAAAGCCACAACATTGTTATCATGTTCTTATCAGTAATGTAAGACTCCATGATGATTGATAACATGTTTAGTAGTATTTGCCAAAACATTAGGCTTATTCAATTTGAATTATGTAGATTATATTAATTTTATCATTGAATTATGACTTGCAAACATTAAAAATTTGTGCAATAACATATAATGAAATGATAAATAAGGAAAAAGCATGTTTTCACGAGTCTAAGGCCTAAATTAAAAACCTGGTAGGGTAAACCACCCAGTAGTCAGCCTTTTAGTGAAAATGTCAATTTGATTTAGCCATATTTTTAACATTTACTACTAGATGTAAAATCATTAGTCATTGTATGAAAGGTAATTTATTAAACTTTAAGAAAAAAATAAAAAAATATCATATTTATAAGATTATTATGGAAAAAATCCACATTAAACAAAATATGGCACTTTTTACCAGTAGTCAGCCCCATTTCGCCAGTAGTCAGCCATGTGTTACCCAGTAGTCAGCCTCTTACTTACTCAATACAAATGTTCTATTTTAAATATATTTTTATTGAAATCTCCAGGAAATAAAGCACATTTGCAATAATACCATGCAGTACAATTTATGCATCCATTAATTTTTAACCCCCGACGCAAAAAGAGGGGTGTTATAAGGTTCGACGTGTCTGTCTGTGTGTCTGTCTGTCTATGGCATCATAACTCCCGAAAGGATGCAGTGATTTCAATTTAGTTTTTTTTTAATTAAAGGTGACATATGTGCGAGTGTTTTTAGACATGTTTGATGAAAATCGGTGGAGCCGTTTAAAAGTTGTAGTGGGTTAAAGTGGGGAGATTAACCGAATGTCTGCAAATTTACTCGGACGGGGTCTCAAATGGCTTCGCATGCTGAGAAAGCTGGTGGTGGGAAAGTCAGAATGGCTTAACCTAACCACCAACCTATAAAAAGTATGAAATAAAAAAATATATTGTGAAATCGGGGGTTTTCAAGATTTTAATTTATAGTTATTAGCACTTAGGTAATTGATTTCTAAACGTTTTCTAGTCAATCTTTCTTCACACGGTTCACAGCGATAAAAGTTTATTTTCTGTTCCTTTATTCCTTCTGTTTTTCAACTCTCCCCAATCTACAAAAGATGCTCTCTTCTATAAAACTATTTTAGCTTTCTTGATGTGTTGAAACATAAGTCAATGGTAGGCTAGGAAATAGAAGGTAGATGATAGAAGTGACTGGTATCATTCCTTTCTTTTCTCATTTCCCAAAATTCCTTCGTGTTTCGGAAGGCATGGTAAATTGTAGGTCCCGGCGGGCATTCAAGGATCTCTGGCAATCGTTGCCATTAGTCAGAAGCTTGAAAATCTGATAACCAGTCTTATGGTAATCGTGGTATAGCCCAGGTAACTGGGTTGTGGAAGTCATATAGGCAGTTGCTCCATGTAAAACACTGCTATTCAGCTGCATCCGGTGAAACTGGAAGCTGATTCCAGCATATCGTGACCAGTTTCTTAAGGCAGTCATTTGTTTTTGGGAGTGCACTTAGTCTAGCTTACAAAGCCCCGTATGGTACGGGGCATTTGTGCGACTATTAAACGATTTCGGACTTGTAGTGTCATAATAATGTGTGAAATGCCAAGTACTCGACTCGTTTCCATGATTTTCATAACATTTCTGATCGCCACCATAGCACATGACAATTATTCCTCTTTATACAGATCTTTTGGTCTTTTTGATATGATACTATTCGAAACCAAGTAACTAAGTTTTGTGCCAACATAGCCGTCCACAAATTTGAACTTTAATGAAAGGATTTAAGACCCAATTTCATTTAGCAAAACTGACGGCCGACTATGGGATATGTAGGTCCAATGGTCGGCCTCATGAAATTCACTGACTTTATATGCGGCCGACTACTGGTAAAATACTATTTTTGTCTTAGAAGAGTTTAGCTCAACGCAATAGTTATATTGAGAAGTATTCGCCCTGTTAATTTCAACCACATATATGAGAATTGCAAAAAAACCAGTAGTCAGCCACTCATGGCCGAGTACTGGATCAACCTCATATTTTGCAAACCCAATAGTCGGCCACGTTAATTTATAATACAAAAAGACAAATAAAACGCCTGCAATGCATGATTTTATCGAAGATAAACTATTAAATACTAGCATAAAATATCAATTCCTTCCATATTGCATCAAATTCATTTAAAAACATGCCAAAAACTAAAACACGAATCCTTAACAAAAAAATAGCAATGGCGACGTTTTTGGCCACATCTTTGATGGCAGTTCATAAGAACAAGTGTAACACGTTAACCTGCCATGCTATCGAATCGTAATTGTGCATATTAGTCAATAAGATTATACAGATTCGATTAATGATTATTTTATTGGTCTTTACTATTTTCTACACTAATTATATGGATATAAAGCCTGTAAAGGCTGACTACTGGTTGGGGGCTGACTACTGGGTGCTTTACCCTATTAACTCAAAAGCAAAGCTTTCAAAAACCTTGGTCTTTTCATGAAGTTATGGGCACAGGCAGTACTTAACTTTATATAATATTCGTCAATCATAATGGTACTATTTAATATCAGTAGTGTTGATAACCTTATGCTCCTAAATACTATAATTAGGAAATAAATATCTGTTCATCATAACATACAAGAGTACAATAAATTTTGCTTATACTTGAACTTTTAAAAATTACATTGGAAACATTTTTGTATGATAGTCAGATAGATTCATATAGTCTATACATAATAGATAATAGCCTGTCAACTATTCAATAACAGACTATCAGTATGACCATAGTTAGCACAATAAATGCAGTAGAAACTGTAGGGCACAACCAGTTTATGATAAAAGTACACATTAATGATAATAATTTTGCTTAATCATTCTGTTTTGAAGTAAAAACTCTGTAAGGCACATACATACATAAATTAAAATGATAATGAGAATATATTTACATTATTTTATTCCATAATTACTGTGCAGTGCTGTATTGTAGAGACAATATTATTTTGTTGTTACAATGAATATAATAATTTGAAAGGGAATTTATGAAACAATACAAGAAAGACAGTCATTTTAATAGATTTGTAGATGCTACTGTACCTAATTGTATAGTTTATTGCATTCAAGGCTGAATGATGAAGAAAAACAAGACAATGTGAAGATACCTACTAAGGATAAAAAAAATATAGAAAAAATTCAATACAAGTCCTAATATGTTTATATGACAGTATTTGTATACCTATAGTCTAACAACTTAGTAGAGCTCCTCTGAGTCCAAAATTTATCTAGATTATAGTGAATATTTCTGTGTACTTCCAATACAAAGAAGTTATATTAGACAGATATATATATCAGTTGCATAGGCCTGCAGTTGCATGATAATCTAAATTCTGAATTTTGTATACTTGTGCCAGGCATACCTTGCAAAGAATTACTCTCTATTAAGTTGTTAGTCTATAATAACAGATATTTAGAGAAGATATTTATTGAAGTGTAAAATGGCACAAACAACATAACAGTAGAAGTACTGTCAACAATTATACAGTAAATGGCAACTAGATGGTCATGGCACAACTTAGAAATGAACCTGTTGCCTTGCATTCAACAATACAATATTTTTAATGATAAGTTTAATGATAATGACTGACAGCTTCACAAACTCGAAGGCTAAAGCAATTAAATGATTTCCATACACAATTCACAGTAAATAACATGTTGCATGTGTAATAACGGTATCTGTACAGAGGATTTTAGCTTCGGGTCAATGAATACTGACTTCAACACAACAGGTGACGAAAAAATACCTCAAGGAAAATTGTAATGAACATAACCACAATGGCCGCTTGTATGGGCTATCCGTTGCCACAGAAATGTTTAAAATCTGTACAAATAAGACCTCTGAATGTCGAAATATGAAATTAGGGCAAACTTTACACCGCTATATTACTACTATAGACACAAACAACAAAGAAATAAACGCCTACGCTCTCAATTACAGTTCAATTACCTTTCGTAAAAATAATAACTAGAATCAATGTCTTACCTTGGGTCTTCAAATTCAACGAATGCGAACGGTGGTCCTTTCCTGTTTTTCAGATCAACGAAAGTAACTTTGCCGAATTTATAAAATAGATCTTGTATGTCCTTTGTCCTAATGTCCGGAGGCAAGTTACCCACGTATATTCTACACTCATTCCTATTGCTGCTACTGCCACCGGACATCTTTCCTTGATTAATGATTACTTCTTTTAATTACACCGCTCTAAAAATCTTTATAATTCTTGGGTAACGCTTCGGCGTTTCTTGTTCAGAACAAATCAAATATGGCGACTGACAGCTAAATTACAACGGAAACGGAAGTGACGATATTGACAGATTGGCTCTGACACCACAGTCTATGGAAAATTTGTTTTTTTTACAGCACGCGTTCGAAAACAACGCAAAATATCAAACACCGGGCGTTCCGCGACGGCGTCACTTGTACATTGAAAGATTAAAGTGAAGTTTACAAACAATTTAATAATTACTTTATCAAAAAATATGGAAAATTAGTAAAAATCTTAATACAACCTATATTCAAAATAACACAATTAAGTTTTAATTGAAAAAATATTTAACACTCTTACGTTCGGAAATTAACAACATGCTTGCAGTAATTTGCCTATAAGATAATTGTGTCAAAAATGGAATTAATATCCTAATCTGCGATATTTATTGTTGAAAAATACTAAACAAATTGCTGCTAGAGGTAAAATAAATTTTACTCAAAATATATTGGCCAGAAATAAATATTTTGAAAATAAACCATAGTTTTATTTTTCGAACGTATTTGAATTTAGAACGCCCTCTGCCGCAATTAGAAGGAATCTTCGCTGAAAGAAGCCTGTGAAAGAATCCTCTGGAAGTAGGCATTGAATCTCCGGTTATCAAAATCTTTACGTGAGAATTTGTTCTTATCCCGAAGCAAAAGTGAGTATTTCATTGTTCCTGTGTTTATTTATTTATTGTACAGTATATTCGTTATTTTTTAGTGCCAGTTTTCTATAATTCCGATATTCACAAAATGGTGTGCGAAAGCTTGAAGGCGGAACATTATTATCTGCAAATATTCGCAAATATGTGCAGCGAAATGGGGTTTATTGATTAAACTACGCGGTTTCTATAGTGATAATCTGCATTATGTGGGATTATCTTGATGTTTTAGAGCCCTAAGCCGAAATACATGTCGGTACCTCGTTCCTAATTTTCTCTATCGGTTTGATGACGGGCATTAGTGCTAGTGCTTCCATTAGAATCATCACGAAAAGGCCTTCGCAGACTATAGAAGAGGTCAGGTAAAGTGGAGTTCGTAATTAATTAGGCTATCATAGGCCAGTAAAATTTTGACGATGCGATTTTTCAATGCGGGTGATATTGCACACATTTTTATAAAGGGCGCGCATTGAGTCCCGGATTTCGCGCTTGACCTTTCCTGGTGGTTATTTATAGCGTTGTTATTGATATAAACAATCAATGTCTCTCCCTAAAGCGGGGGGACATGGAAAATCTTTCTATTTTCATGTTATCTAAGGATAGCGATAACCTTTCTAGTGACGCTATCAGTCAATGATTGCAAGTTGCAGCAAGTGCGATCCATTAGGATTAGACGCTAAAATAATGCCTCTAAGTGATTTGCGTTGTTAGAAACCCTTATCTGTGTACTAGCTTTGTAGAACAAACGATCGATAATTACGCTATTTTTAAAGCCGTAGTAATATTGTGTAGTAGTGGCTTGTTAGTCGTGTTTGTGGCGCACAAAACGTTGCTACAAGCCTCCCAAACACATTAGGTAAGTGGCACAAAGATACCTGGCCAGAATATAAAGCAGATGACTGTACTAACTGCCCACTATCTAACGCGCCTAATTGGGATTGTGTACCTCCAAAAACAGTAAAGAGTAGCTGTATGTTGTAGAAAATTCTTTGTTTATTGTAAAACATCATGGCATTGTTTGTTGTTGTTATAGGATGTCCAGCTCTACGGGTTGATAATGTCGGTCATGGTATTTTTCTCTAAAACTTTATTGTCATAAGTGTTTCTCTTGTTTGTACATAAAAGTACTAAAGAACATAACTATCCAACCCTTTCAAAGGATTGAGGTTTCTGGGTTAAATGTCTTACTAAATGGATTATACTGTTTATGAACTACAGATATAACGTTCAATAATTTGGTTGCTTGAGTACATAAAAGTACATGAAAACGTCAATAAGCATTTTTGAGGGTGGGTTTTAGTAAAGTCTTATAACATTTTTGACTCACTAACTTGAATAAATAGAATAGAAAGTCGTACAGTTCAAATAAAATTAATTTTAGGAGTCAATAACCGTATAAAACTACAAAGTTGGTATGACAAATCCTTCAGTACAACATTTAACTCGTAACTACTATTGCATGAGACCTTGAGTTCAAAACTCATTATGTTATGCAGTAAATGTATGCTTGACATGATAAAAAACAAAAGGCACATTATATTATGTTTCTTTAAATTGTTTTTTCTTTATATGAATTTGTAGCATTTGTCCCAAGTTATGTATGGTTGAGTTGTTTTCATACGATATGAATCAATTCAGTGCCACCACGTAACATTTCCAATATAGGTTCAATCCTTGACATTTTATTGAGTGATCAATAAATTGATGGCCGCTAGGAACATACTGATTGAAGCCATTCTACCCCTGTTAGTCTCATGACTACAGTTTGAAAGAACATGCAGGGACTTGCAATAGTTCCATTCTAAAATACCACTTAATTAGGGTTGAAAGCATTCATTTAGTTCCAATTAACCTAGTTATGGGTAAAGAAATTTATTGAATCAATTGTCTGAAAGTTTTTCAAATAGTTGGAGTCGTACCCTTGAGGTTAGGGTTAGTTGGCAGTGGTGCAATAGTCTTACTATTGGTTGTTTGTGCAGACACATAGCCGACAAGATGTGCGACCGCAAAGCGGTGATCAAGAATGCTGACATGAGCGAGGAGATGCAGCAAGACGCAGTCGACTGCGCAACGCAAGCATTAGAGAAGTTCAACATTGAAAAGGTAAGATTTATATCAACGGTCTTCGAAATTAAGTCCTAGTGCCAGATAATTCTAATCAGGAGATGGGAAAAATACCATTATTAAATTTTGTAGTATGGAACTTGTTAGAGTTGTAATGTCTTGAATACACACCTGTTACAATGTTTACCAAACTAATAAGATCAAGAGAAATGGTTAATTGTTTTGTATGTGGACACCTTAAAGAAATGAATCTTATGGTTAAGATAGAATAAGTCTTCATACTTACATAACTTCCTACAATTTATTTCTATTGTTTGACTTGCGCGTGACTAATCTTTTGTAGATAAGGTAACGTCTGCACCAGTGAATTGAAATTATTTTATTACAATAAACAGTATTTTAGTTTACTACAATGTGTGAAGTTTGGTTCATTCACGGTGTGCAACATTCCCACAACTGATAGTTAGTGGTTTTCCTGTTGTGGTTAGTGTATTTAACTAATATTAATTATGAATGTAGAATCTATATTTATATATGTTACCTAATGTATTCAAAGTTGTCAATTTGCTTGATTGAATCAGGAAACAGTTGATTCATGCCGCATTTACATAATTTCCTGTCTGTTGTGGCGTATGTGTGTTGACGCAGCTTGTCGCTTGCAGGACATTGCTGCGTTCATAAAGAAGGAGTTCGACAAGAAGTACAACCCCACGTGGCACTGCATCGTGGGGCGCAACTTCGGCTCGTACGTGACGCATGAGACTCGTCACTTCATCTACTTCTACCTCGGCCAGGTGGCCATCCTCCTGTTCAAGAGCGGCTAGGCGGCGGCCACATGTCCCCTTCCAAATTTTATGTTGTTAGCACAGGCAGTATACGGGGCGGTCGGCGGCCCCGACTTGTATTTACGGAGCGATGTGTGTGTGCGTGTGTGTGTGTGACTGAGCGACTGAGCGAGTGGCACGTGACTACCGGACTAGCCTCAAGCCCACGGTTATTATTTAACGATGCTGGACATTAACTGCGTCGACTCTCCTCACTTCTTAGACCCGGCGCACTCGATGTATGTATGTACTGTGTTAGCTATACTTAAGAATCGATATTGACTCGGTAAAACATTCACTTCTAGTGTATTTATATTAAAAATTTTAGTTAATTATTCCTAGACTTATTACCTAGCATAGCGTAAAAGTCATATGTTAGTATATAACTAAATTTATTGTTTAATTTCTTTGTTAATACACCCTGTGAAAATATTTTTCAATACTTCTTTATTAAACTTTCTTACAAACCAAATATAAACTGTTTCCTTTCTTGTACCTACCAGCTTACTTACACTACACACCCAGTTCAAACCACAAGACTGCTGCGTTGAGGCTCAGAATGTCAACTTCCTAAAATGTCCCCTGGTACCAAAATGTCGACTTCCCATAATGTCCCTTTCCCAAAATGTCCATTTCCCAAAATGTCCCTTTCCCAAAATGTCCATTTCCCAAAATGTCCCTTTCCCAAAATGCCGCTTTCCCAAAATGTCCCCCATTCTTAGAATTAAGCGTTACAACCCAACTAAAAAATAAAAAACAATATAATAATCAAATTTTTAATTTTAAATATTTGTGGTATCAACTCTTTCGTCAATTATTTATTAGAAAAGGAATTCGAAATGAAATATAGTTATATATTATCAACATAATTATAAAAAAATAACTAAAACATAACTTTAATTAGAACTAAAACGTTCAAGTACACAGTAATTCAATAGGATTTCAATAGTCAGATACAGACTGACACAATTAAGCGTTAAATTATTATCAAATTTAGAAATAAATTCAATTAAATAAAGTAAGTCTCAAAAATATCAATTTCTTTAAAAATTGTTCAATTGTGAGATGATTTCCTTGTAATTGTTTTAAATATCTTGCATATTTTCTATCGAACTCAATATCTCTGAGCCTTCTTCTGCGGTTGGTCTGCTTAAATAGTGAATCCTGTATACGGCCATCCCAGTATTTGCTTTCTTTTTTTATCTTATTTAAAAAATATTTAAAATTAAAAATTTGATTATTATATTGTTTTTTATTTTTTAGTTGGGTTGTAACGCTTAATTCTAAGAATGGGGGACATTTTGGGAAAGCGGCATTTTGGGAAAGGGACATTTTGGGAAATGGACATTTTGGGAAAGGGACATTTTGAGAAATGGACATTTTGGGAAAGGGACATTATGGGAAGTTGACATTTTGGTACCAGGGGACATTTTAGGAAGTTGACATTCTGAGCCTCAACGACTGCTGGCGCGGTTTTCATTAACCAATCTTTAGTATTTCTAACTTCGTTAGCTAAACTGCGCTAGGTTAGTTGCAGTCGAACGGAGCTTCTAACACTACTGACAATTTTACTATACCTTCTATAGCAGTAACATCAAAATCAGTTCAGCTATTTTCGTAACACAAGTTCGTAGGTTTTATAAATTGACAGCTCTGCATCCGCTACTCAAAAGATAAAGCATTCCTTGCCTGATTCCTTGATGATATAGGTAAGGATTCTTCCTATTCGTTACAGCTGTTCCGGAGACAGAGATACACATACACACACAAAACTTTTAGTTTGTCTAGTAGGGTTTCATTGACTTGTCATAGAAGACGGAAAACCGGGCTTATTGGCCTTATCTGAACGTTACCAATAGTACTTCCGTTCCCACCTACTGCTAGTGCAGGGCGATAGATTTCGAATAAGTACTATCGAGGATATCCTCCCAACTCAGATATTGGAAAACGCAAGGCCAATAACTTTGCCTTACTTGGAATCAGAAATCGAACCTCGAACCTCACAGCCGGTCAGACCACAGAGACAGTCAAACTGTCCGACACTACCTAAAAGGCGCGACTCCGCTCGAGTAATTTGTAAAACAATTAGACAGGCATGACTGTGCCTCCATCCATCAAAAAGGTTGGGTAGTGGTTGATCTCCATGTAGGTACCTACCTAACTTATAAATTAATGTTCCACTGCTGGGCAAGGGTCTCCTCCCGTAATCAGGAGGTGTTAGGCCTTGAGTCCACCACGCTGGCAAAGTGCGGGTCGGGGGCTTTGCATGCATTCAAGAACTGTTCTTATGAACTCTCTGCATGCAAGGTTGCAGCACACGATGTCTACCTTCACCGTTGGAATAAGTGATCATTCTAATATACACAACTCCGAAAAGTCATTGGTGTACTTATTGCCTCGGGTTTGTTTGAGCCGTCAACCACTTGCGTAGAAGGTATTGCATTTTTCTTGTTAGTATGTAAGTATGAATCATATAGTCTCAAAGTAAGTTAATTGTTAGAATAATTAGTAATAGTTACGTAGTATGTTTATCATAACGTTATGAATTTTATGTTAATTTGTCTTGGCATTCGTTTACATCACGCATATTCAGTATTTCCTGAAGGTTACATAACTAGAATAGTTTTA
The DNA here is from genome assembly GCF_050436995.1 of Anticarsia gemmatalis. Classification (NCBI taxonomy): domain Eukaryota; kingdom Metazoa; phylum Arthropoda; class Insecta; order Lepidoptera; family Erebidae; genus Anticarsia; species Anticarsia gemmatalis. Next base: position 10,875,137 of record NC_134764.1, on the reverse strand, counting down.
AATTTACCCAGATTCATTAAACATAATAATAATGTAAGTACCCATTGCAAAGTCATTAGGACTCATTAGGACTTTGCAATGGGTTCGATTCCCGGTTTCGTTTGCTTTTGTTGTCTTTAAGTCTGAGTAGTAATCTAGTAGTTGTTTGAATAATATACATATAAGTACCTAGTAGGTATTAACTATTTTACTGAATTCTGACCCGGGGCTTGAACTAAGGACCTTATGTGTAGCAGTCGCATTAATTAACTGCATAAAACCTTAAATCAATATTGTCGTCATAATGTGCCGGTATCTTAGCCTGTATATGTATAATGGCGGCGGTTCGCATCCCATCAGAGACAGAAGACCGCGACTAAGGGCTCTTTCAATTTAGACGTTTCGTGTCGTACGGCTGCCGCACGTTAACCGTGCCGCTGGTTATAGCCCGCTGCCGTACCGCTGCGGTACGTTAGCCGTCCGACACCAAACGCCTAAATTGAAAGCGTATCTGACTGCCGTGCGTTTGTATGTTAGTGTTGTTTTAAATTCATGTGACAGCAGTTTAGCCATGGACTCTGACGAAGAAACATTACTGTTAGTGTTAATACATCAGTTCGTGATAAATTTGCAGAATACTTTGTTAACGAAGGACAATTATCATGGCAAAATAATAAAATTTGATTGAAATAAATAGTTACCTGCTGCGTTTTTTTCACCAGTATTTTTATTTTTAAAATCCTTTATAAATTTTTCACATATACCTTCCCAAGCATTTTTTGCTTCCGTGCGATTACTGTGTTTGTCGCTTTTGGAGTTCCATATAGCAGGACGTAATTCAATTTCATTTATAAATTCTTCCACGTCTATATCATCCATTTTAAGCAAATAATAAACATGAAAATTCAATGAAATTAGCTGTCACGTTTAGTCACCGCACTATTCAACAGCGAAATGAACACGTGGAGCTTGCGACGTTGCCGTCCTGTCGTCGTGCGTTCTCGGTACCGACACCGCACTGTTGCCGCACCGTGCGATTTGTATGAAAACAAATGACCGTCCGTGCACCGTACGACAAACGCACCGTTTCGGCACTGCTGCGGTCCGACACGATACGGCTAAATTGAAAGAGCCCTAACTCTGCGACCGTTGCCGTGTTGCTTGACTCTAGGAAATGCGTACGAAACAGTTCGCAAGCGAGACTGACTGACTAAAGTTGCAGTCGCAGTCTCCGGTCGCGGTCTCATGTTTCGGTCTCCTACCTCCGGTTAGTTTATCGCCGCCTATACGCTGATACCCTCAAACAAATCCGAGGATATGAATTTCAACTGCGTAAAAACTCATATTCCAAGTAGGCATAAGCATTTATAGAATGTGATATTATATTTTAGAAAAAAGGAAACTAAAACAAGTTTCACTAGCAATATCTCGTTTATAAAGGTTAGGTAAGTAGTAAATTTTATTGTGTTCCTAGTTACCGAAAAGCACGGCATCAATTCACAGGTAACTATGGTGTTCACATATTTAGCGCTAGTGCAATCGATCCAAGGTTATAACTAGGCTACATGCTATGTACTGCATAACATAACTCAGCTTTATATATCTATACTAGCCTATAACCGCAACTTTGCCTGTGTTGCAAGTTTTTGCTTATCACCTTGCTAAGTTTTTTTGGAATCGGTTCAGCCATTTTGACGAGAAGACGAACGACCCGATAGACTACCTTTGTGGGGATAGTGTGTCACGGGTTCGACTCCCGGGTCGGGCAAAGTGCTTTTGATCTTACTCATTATGTAGACTAAAGTTTGGTACACGCCCGGTATTCGGCAATAGGCTCGCCCCCTGTTATAGGACTGATATTGAATATTGCGAAAAGTGAATGTATTTCATACAACTCTGGCTAAACTTACGGGTATAACAAGCGTGATGTTATGTAATATGTACCTATGTAGGTACATTCGTTTTTTCAAAATAAACCTACACTTGAACTTCATTATATAAGTGTGAATTGTACATAGCTAGCACGAAACATAAACCTTTATGATAGGCTATGTTTAGCCTGAAGGGTGGTGCGCTAGAAATAAACCGCGCATTGTTAGGGCTGCCTCTCTGAAACACTGAAAATGAATGCATTATTAGGTTTATAGTCAAAATCATAAAAATATCATATTTTTGGCGTTTCGTTTTGAACGCTAGTGATAGTAGTATCATTGTTATCACTATCACATAAGCATAGTTGACAACAATGTGATGAATAATAATAAGTTAGTTGTCAGTGTACTTATAATATTTCTTCGAAACGAAATTGTTTGCATTAAAACAGTCATTTTGGCCAGTGTTTGGCTTCGGCGGCAAGCATTGACATCAGCCAACTGCGCAGGACTTTGTTTAAGAATTGCTCTTGTGTCGCGGGGACGCTTACCAACATACAAATAACGGACACAAAGCACGACCAGACCCGAAACAATTATTTGCGGCTCACAATAATTGCTCCGTGTGGGACTCGAACCCACGACCTCCCGACGCTTTGATACTGGCGTGGTGACCTAAACCACTGCGCCACGGAGGTGGTCAGTTTTTTTTGCCCGACTTGAGATTCGAACCACAGGCATATTCTGTGCAGCAGTTGTATAGGTAGATGCACTACAGACCGGGCGACCGTGGTCTCGGGTTGGATTCCCGGGCAAAGTGCTAGCAGGGATTTCCAGTTTGCTGTTCGAATGTTCGCTCAATCTAACGTACCTAACTAATCGAATCAAATATTTTACTTATTGCTTACTGAGTTTTATATACCTGAAGGTCGCATATTAAGGTGGAGATACGCCTAGGAGCCTTTTTCAGGCATTGCAATTTTTGCCAAGTAGGTAAAACTAGGCTTAAAACTACCTACCTAGTCTACCTACTTAATTTAATAATATTATGTGCTACTTTTTAATCAAATTCATAGTTATGTTAATAATTTAATCAAGTTTGCAAATAACAAAGGAAAAATGTAATTACAGTGTTTAATATTCGTCTATAAAGAAAATATTTCATTACAATATGTTAATATGTAAAGTGATATGTAAAACAGTTAGGTATTTTGTTATAATTACTAGCTATGACGTTTGCTAGGCCTATTATGATGTATACGACGGTATGAATTTGTGAAATTATATGAATTTGCTAGGTTTTTCGGTTAAAGTAATGAAAGTGAGTCATTGTCAAATGTTTTAGGAGTAAGTAGGTATATCGTGATTTAATTACATCATGTTATTATATTATACTCGTCACCATCTTCCTTTGCAACATCGCAATATAAGTACCTAGTCAAAATCAAACAAAACTGTAGGTAGGTAAGTACCTACCAATCCAATACCTACTTAATTTCGAAAAATGAAGGTACGATGACAGTATATAAGTATATATATTGATATATACTTATAGCTAAATATATTGATCGCTTTCCATCACACTGGGATTGGAAATCACATTCCGATTGGTAGCCTAATCCAGGCTAGAATTCACCCACAAGTATTTAAACTATAATACCTACCTAGGTAGCTATTTCCTTCTTTAAATCAAAAGTTATGAGTCTCTACTAAAGGAACCTGTAATAGGTAAAGGCAATTCCGTAAATACACATTTCCATACAAAAAGACACCTTTTCCTCAAAAAAGCATTCGCAGGAAACATTCTCAGCGACTGTGTGTTTCGAATCCACTGAATCGAGTAAAGATTAGCAGCGCCGTGGAGAGAGGAGGGTGTTCCCTCTGAAGACGGCACTCTATAGATACTCACATAACCTATCTAGAGGAAAGACACCTACATTTATAAGTAAATAATATACCTAACTTATAATATTTGTGTATAGTCCAACAACTTTGCTTCCGTGGCGCAGTGGTTTTTAGTGAGCCACGCCGCTACCATTACCTCGGGTGGTCGTGGGCTCGATTCCCATACGTAACAATTATTTGTGCGATCCACAAATAGTTGTTTCAAGTCTGGTTGTCCTTAAGACAGGTTGGCAGACTTTCAAGCTTCTGACTACCGTTAACGACTGTCACAAAATCTATGGTAATGACAGCCGGAACTCACAATTTAACGTGCTTTTCGAAACACGGAGGAATTCGATGTGTATAAAATGGTCACCCATCCACAGAACAACCTCGGCAAGCGTAGCTTAACTTCAGAGATCGATCCGCGCGGCTGTTGTTAACTAAGCCACGGGGTCCTCCTTTTTACTAAGTTGTTGGACTATATACATTTATGTATGGTAAGGTACGTGTATGTAGGTATCTTGCCTCTTCATAAAGCCTTCGTTTCACGCTACGAGTGACATACAATTTGATACAATTATTCGTATTTCAGATGTATCTGTTTGCATTCATCGTAAATGAAAGTGTAGATTTCATTTTCTTAATGTTATTTGGTTTCTACGTTTTTCCTGTAAGGAGTTTAGATGGAGGCGACAACAGGAATTTCGAGATAAGTACATACATACATAATATCACGACTGTTATGCTCGAAGGTCTAGGTAGAGGTGCATCAAATACACCCATGTTACAAAATTCCGGGCTACTATTGACAAGTACTATTCTGAAATATATAAGAAAAGACGCCTACTTTGCTGGGCATGCAAATTCCCCAACCCGCACTGGCACTGGCTAGCACAATGGACGCCTATAACAGCGCGATAGAATCCTAAGCCTAACCCCTTTCTCAAATTTGGGAAAAGATCCTTGCCCCGCAGTGGGACTGTAATGGGTAAAGAAATAATAATAGTTTTACACAGTATCTACATTCTGCAGCCATTCTCATTACTACTATTCATCGACACAAATATTTGACTCATGTGGGAATCGAATCCTTGCACATTCCATAGTTGTGATCATCTTAACCTCAGCAGACAAACGCGCTGTCTTTCTAAAATAAGTATATTAAGTATGACTTAAACAAAATATTCTGTTTTATTACTGAAAATCCTTTACAACTAACTCAGATAGATACCTAAAGTATTTTTACACAAAATTACAATTAATAAACATGGTCATTGAACTATAACCACAGAGCAAAGAAATCATTTTTTTTTCATTCAGTTAATTAAAATAATTGATCCTTAGGTACATATATAAGATTTTGTACAAAGCTAAAGTGATGCAAGTTAGTTATTCCCATGGGTTTGTGGTCGCCATTGATAAAGCAAACCACTAATATCCTTCCTCTATCAAAATTCAATAATATTTCGTTGCACACGATTTATTTTCCGTGTGCAATATATTTCAGTATAAATACTAATTTATTTGGAATATTGGACATTCTCGAGCCGTGGACCACACGGCTTCGAAAACAAATAGTTTAGTTTTAATTTTAACTTTTTTTTTGTTAGTGTTGTGTTTTGAAAGTCTTGTGGTGAGTACTTTTTTTTAAATATCATTAATTTAAGTGAAAATAAATATTTAGGATGTAAATGTACACACTCAATAATTCCAGTAGCAATTCATAATTATAGTTCGACAACTTAGTAGAGAGTATTAGCGCGCACGGTTTATCTTGATTAATATTGGATAGTTCTGTGTATTTCCAAAGTAAAGTGGCTGTATCAAATAGACCGTCAGCTGCATAAGCTTTTTTTGTCGCTGATGTTCTAAATTCAGAAATTTCCATAACTCTATCATCTGCAAACCATGTATAGGTACTCTACACTTCTTGGACTAAGTATAGTAACTTGGAAGTTTTTACGAAAACTGTAAGTGCTTTAATTTTAATCGTTTAAAAATACAGTATTTACCGGCCTTGATTAAAATAGGGTGTAAAATTCTTAAGAAATACAAGCCTAGTTTTGCTAACGCCCTGTAATTTAGGGCTCTTATTTTAGTCACATTTTGAAGCTTATTAGGCATTTTTAGGTTTCTGTGTCAACAATGTAAGGGTCAGTTATTCAGTAGCTAGGCAACCAGTGGCATTGAAATTTAGACTGGGTAGAGTATATGAGCTTGGATTGGAATGAATGCGTAAAATACCGTTTAAATTCTACAATCAATATATAAATATTAAACTCTTCCGTTCCTGAGTGACTGACTGACTAATGGACAAAGCACAGCCAAAACTACTAAGCGTAGAAAGTTGAAATTTGGTATGAAGAATTTCTTAGGAAGTGTAGAGGGGCACTAAGAGAGGTTCTTTTGGAAATTCCTCACCGAAAGGAGGGTAATTCCACGCGGGCAAAGTCGCAGTGCGTAAACTAGTACTTTTTAAATAATATAGTCATCTCTATGTATAGTACTGTATTAATCCAGGAACTGTTGTTACACACAGCTGCATCGTTCAGCCTTGTCCTTCACGTCACACTTGATTGATTGACATTGTACTGCGTGCACTAGGGACCTTATTACTTAAGGATATAATACATAGTACAATAATATATACTAGCTGATCCGTGCGGCTTCGCTCGCGCGCATATTTTACACTCTAGGTTTTTTATTTGGAAAGATAAGCAGCAGGTTGGTCAAATATCTTTAGAGATGCCTTTGCCCTGCAGTGGGACAATAATAACATGGCACGATAATAATTAAATGAATACACAAATAATCCATATGTTATATTAAGTAGTTTAGTAGGTTATGTTTGATTTTATATCTTTAATTATCTCCTTAATTCATCACAATAGGTGCAGCAGTTTAGCCGTATATCAGACGGATAGTAAGACTTTCACATTCTAGTATAGAATAAACTATAATTTGTATTTTGTAGGTGTCTGTAGTATTTCGTGTTTTTCGCGCATTAGTTAAATGCTGAAGTTCAATAACCGTCTCCCATGACATCATTGACGTCCAAAACGCTCATTCCGTTTATTCACCTAACTGCTTATTAAATAAAATTCTTACGATGTAATAATAATAATATGTGCAATATATAAAGTTGTAAAAGGTTTTCTACAAGCACATAGATCCTTTGTATTAAACAAGTAATGGCGCATCATTAAAATCTGCATTGCACACATAACGCCATCTATTGGTATTTTCTCGTAACATTTACAAATATTTTTTGAATGTATATTTTCTCTGATCTCTGCCTATCCCTAGGGGAAGAAGGCGAGATTTTATGTATGTATGTTCTTCTTATCGTATGGTTGTGATGGTGATTAACCTAGCGTCAAAGTCCGAAGGCCTTTGAAGTAACTTTACGACTGTTATCTTTAATTGATAACAACTAAACTTTTTACGTGCCCTCCGAAGCACGGAGACAACCAGTTCAAATGTCACTATGCTGTTACCCATCTATGGAATGACCGCGCCAAGGTTTGCTTAACCTACAGAGTATACCACAATCGTATTATTTTGTGTGCTAAGTAATATGTAATTATATTTCCAGTGAAACAAGATGTCGGACGCAAAGAGTAATTTACTTCTGTTCTTCGACCGTCCCTCGGAGCCATGCTTCATGCAGAAGGGAGAGGAGAAGGCGGTGTTCGACCTGCCTGATCATTACTATGTAAGTAATATTAAAATGATATATTTGTGGTAGGTATGTATTCGCCTCCTATAAAATCGGTCATGGGTTTAAAACCAAGCTAGACCAACATTTTGTAAAGAAGGCACTGAAGGAAAATGTCCAGAGCTAATCTTGCACGCTCGAGATTTCTTTAAAACTGCACTTGCATGAATGTAAAGACTTCAATCTACTGTTATTTGTTGTGATCTTCTATAATATCACATCCATCATCCACATAACACCCTCGGCAAGTGTAGCTTAACCTCAGAGATCGATCCGCTTCTGTTGATTCTACTTTGATTCTGTAATGGGATATGAAATATTATTGCTCAAAAAGTCAAAAATGAAACCACTTTTTCCAGCCGGATAAATACAAAGATGTGACAAGCACGTTATCGAACCGTTTCGGCGAGGACGCCGGGCGCACTATCCCGGTGAGGAACATCGCTCTGCCCAACCTCTCCCTGCCCATGGAGCTGCCATACAACGCGCAGTTCTCACTCTTCATTGAAAAACACCGCGTCATGGCGGGGAAACTTATTGATATTTTCATGGGTAAGTGGGACTATTTTATTTGGTACATTGTTTAGTAGGATTTTAAAAGACTAGTGGTCCAATTTCTTGATCAAATTGTATACTTGTATACTCTTTTTTTCATTGGTTAGCGAAAAAGTTACCTAAATCGTTTTTGCTAAGTATAGTGAATATTATTTAGTTAACTTGACAATCAACAATTAAAAATAGATTTTAGATCTCTTTTGAAGCAAATATTGTTTGCTTGTAATAAGACTCGACTCTCCTATGCTCAGGCTCTGTAATCATAAGGTTTTAATAATATTATAATGTTCAATTACTTAATAAACAATGTTATGTTCCCCAGGTATGCGTGACGTGGAAGACCTAACGTCCGTGTGTTCGTACTGTCAGCTGCGTATCAACCCTTACATGTTCAACTACTGTCTGTCCGTCGCTATACTGCACAGGTAACTGTTCATTATTATTATTTACTAATTACTTGTTTCAAGTATCTAAGGTGCTCGTATCACATAACGCTACGCCTAACGCCATCTAGTAGTTTGAACTATGAACTGTACTGCAAAGGGGACATTTAATGTATTTTTACTGTTTTATTATAAGTCTAGATCTTAAATTGCCTTCTAGGTTTGAATGTTAGTGTATGAAATATTGGGCTCAATTCCTAAATCGGCCAATATGCAATCGGATTTTGTATTTTTGTTGAATTTCTCTGGATAGTTTGAGTTAGTATGTAAAAAAGCGATTAAAATATGCTTCTATATCCATATCTATTCTTTTTCTTCTTCTACCTTTGAGTGTAAGCTATACACCAAGGTTTTTATAGTTATTTACTCATAACCTGTAAATAATAACATCATCTCGTTTGGCGTTAATTTCAGACGTGACACCCGAGGTCTGAACATCCCGACCTTCGCGGAGACGTTCCCGGACAAGTTCGTGGACCCCAAGGTGTTCCGCCGTGCTCGAGAGACCACCAGTGTTGAACAACCTGGTGCTAGGGTAAATACACCCAAAATATTTAAATAATCTACATTACTGTAGGTGTGCTTCAACTAAGTTCATGAAGGTATAAGAAGTTCCTATACTTGCACTCGGTTTCAAGGCCTAATCCATTTGTTCTGGAGAAGACCCCCATGCCTACCTGTGGGCTATAAATTACTTGCAAGACTAGGAGCGGCCTCAGGTAGCATTTATGAAAACTGTATTAAAAGTTTTGTAAACTGTTATATTTTAATTTTCTTCCTGTACAAAACAATTTTCAATGCAAAATTGGGTACATCGAATGTATCCAAGAAGAAAGTAAAAATAATATTTTTGACATGATTCTGATTCTTATGACGTTGAAATTTCTCATCGCTTCTTTCTTGATTTTTCCGATTTGCCTATAAAAGTAATTTTCACAAAATTTCAGATGCCGATCAACATCCCAGTCAACTACACAGCATCAAACCTGGAACCTGAGCAGCGCGTGGCTTACTTCCGCGAAGACATCGGCATCAATCTCCACCACTGGCACTGGCATCTGGTATACCCGTTCGATTCCTCGGATAGAAACATCGTCAACAAAGACAGGAGAGGAGAGCTGTTCTATTATATGCATCAACAGATTATTGCTAGGTAATGCCATCTAGTAATAATATTTAGAACTAACTTAAAGACTATAAAAACTAAATTGAAATCACTCCATCCGTTCGGGAATTATGATGCCACAGACAGACAAACAGACACACACACACACAGACACGTCAAACTTATAACACCCCTCCTTTTGCGTCGGAGGTTAAAATGTAGGAATTGAGAAGCTCATCTAAAAGTCGGTTAAATATTGAGCGCGACTATAGTGTGGTGATTAAGATGATAGTAGCTGCGCTAGCTGTCGTTGGGTTGTGGGTTCAATCCCATACGGCCCTGAAATTTGTGTGATTCCCAGAAATAGTTTTCACAATTTGTGTATGTTTGTACAAACAACTGGCAACTAATAAGTTATTAGTATTATCTTAAATAACACAGTTTACTTGATTACCTCCTCTTTCTACTAAAGTCGATTAAAAATCGAATGTACGGCAAGATAAGTACCGAGTTTAGATTTTGCCTTAAAAATACAATTTTATTAAGAATCCCCTCTCTCTTTTTATTAAAGCCGGTAAAAGATTATGAATATAATCAATACAATAGTAAAATATATATTTTTCTATTTTCAGATACACCATGGAGCGTCTCTGCAACAACTTGGGCTTCGTTCGTCGTTTCAACAACTTCCGTGAGCCCATCGAAGAGGGATACTTCCCTAAGTTGGACTCGCAAGTCGCGAGCAGAGCCTGGCCTCCTAGGTAACATTATAATATAATACTTTTAACTTATATATATGTATTTGTATCTAGCTTGTGCCCGAAATTTTGTACGTGTGTAAAGATTTTCCGGGGTAAAATGGTAATCTTATGTGTTAATTTAGGTTATAAACTATTTGTGTACCAAATTTCATTGAAACCTGTTCACTGTTCAGTAGTTTGATGTGATTGTGAAACAAACATGCTAACATCGAATTTGCATTCATAATATTAGCACCTAAAATTTAGTAATGCGTAAAAACGCAAGAAGCGTTTTTGGTTTCGAGTCAAATCGGCATTGATGAAATTAATGTAAAAAATCCATTTTAGTACAAAAAAACATCATACCTATGTAACATGTTGCATGTTTGGTAGGTTTGCGGGCACCACGATCACGGACATCAACCGTCCCGTGGATCAGATCAGGAGCGAGCTCACCGACCTGGAGACCTGGAGAGACCGGTTCATCCGCGCTATTGAGACCAACACCGTCACTCTCGTAAGTCTAATGACTATACATGTTAATATAGGCCTTCGGGCCGCTTGTTTGAAGATTAAGATTAGATTGAGAAATTATATATTTTTATTGGCTTTAATTCAGAAGTGCCTTTGTAGCCCGGTTAGTAGGGTATGCGACTAGCATTGGTCTCGGGTTCGAAACCTAGTTCAGGCCTGAAATATTTTTCTGAGTTTTTCTGTTAAAACTTTGACAGAGATTGCCCAGAGTTAAAAAGTTGTGGTTGTAAACATCTGTGGCTCAGAGAGCATGGAAAGCCGTCGGTCCTGCGCCTGAACTCTCACTGGTCTTGTCTATAGTTCTACCAGATTATGAGAGTGAAGGAATAGAGAGTGTACCTGTGTATCATGCACAAATACGCGACACTGTAAACAAAGTCCTGCACTGTTGGCCAGTATCAATGAAAAAGCTGAGAATCTGGATATCGGTTAGGAGAAAAATATAATAATAATAAAATATTAAGTAAATAAATTCTATGTTTTGTCTCCCTCAGCCCAACGGCCGTACGATCCAGTTAGACGAGGAGCGCGGTATCGACATCATCGGCAACATGATGGAGTCCTCCATCATCAGCCCCAACAGGCCTTACTACGGAGACCTGCACAATATGGGACACGTCTTCATATCCTACTCACATGACCCTGACAACAGGCATCTGGTATGTAAATAAAAACTGAATTTTCAGCAGTAAAATCTACTCTATTTGTTCATCCATGTAATAAACTATCTGTGTTCCAAATTTCATCAAAATTCGTTCCGTAGTTTTTGCGTAAATGAGTAACAAATAAATATCTACACTCACAAACTTTGGCATTTTGAATTTAGTGGGTTTAGTTGAACTGTTGTTTAAGATATTTGTGTAAATCGTGTCTGTTGTTTGATTCTGATCTCTGGGGTGCGGTGGGTAGTGTATTCGACTACTAACCACGGAGTCACGGGTTCAATACCCAGATCAGACAAAGTGCTTTTGGTCTTTTTGTAATTAATCTTAGATTATTCTCTATTGTGATCCAGAGTTTGGTAACGTGCCCGGTATATGGTGATAGGCTCGCCTCCTATTACCTGGGACTAACATTGTTAATGGCGAACCGTGGCTATATGACACTTTTGGGTATAATTATAGGATTGATATTATGTATGTCTGTTTGTTTGTTTGTCTAGGAATCATTCGGCGTGATGGGAGACTCCGCCACGGCCATGCGTGACCCCGTGTTCTACCGCTGGCACGCGTACATCGACGACATGTTCAACATGTACAAGAGCAATCTACCTCCATACGGCGATGACAGGGTAATGTACCATATATAATACAAAGCTTACAGTCATATAGCGCCTCTAGCGGAGAATAAAGGAACTAAGTTGTATAGCAGTGCTTCATATGAGTGATATGTACGCAGCGCCCGTAGTGGCAGTTAGAGGAATCAATTTATCAACAAAACTATTAAATTGTATTAAAAAGTTCATCTAAAATGCTTTCTTTGACAACTTTTTTCGTAAATAATATTGGAATTAAACTTTGTGCAGACTAAAATATTATATTAAGCACTCATTTCATTATATCGACTTTAGAATAGGCACTCGTGACGTCACTATGTTGTATTTCTAGAGTAAATAGTGTTTTTGCCATTTTATAAATAGAGATTTCACTGTTAACCAACTATCCTATTCAACCTTCAATACATTTTCACCCAAATTTCCGTTCAAATCTTCATTATTAATATCGCAATTTTCTCTTCCAGCTGGACTTTCCCGGTATCCGCGTGTCAGGCGTGGGCATCGAGGGTCGCGCCGGCAACAACGTGTTGTCGACGCGCTGGGAGCTCAGCGCCGTCGACCTGTCGCGAGGCCTGGACTTCTCCCCGCGAGGGTCCGTGCAGGCACGGTTCACGCATCTGCAGCATGACGAGTTTAACTATGTGTAAGTTAGAAGGCGTTTTAAAACAGCCTGTAAAGTAAACCAATGATTTTTGGTGTTGGTGTTACATACACCGAATTCGTTGAAAATCATTGGTTTAATTTAAGATAAATTTAACTTAGAATAGCCCAACGGCACTTTGTCATAACCTAAATAAGTAGATCGCACGATCTCGTGATCAGCAATCTCATATATTGGCGCCTAAAGAGGCAGCCTTCCTACAGAGAGTTGATTTCAATTTATATTATTGGGAGATTCAATTTTGTTTTTATTAGAGATTGGGCTTTAGAAAAGTGACCTAAACTGAAGTATATTATTATTTGTTCCAGTATCGAGGTGAACAACACGACAGGTCAGAGCGCGATGGGCACGGTGCGCATCTTCCTGGCGCCCACGCTCGACGACAAGGGCGCCGCGCTGTCGCTCGAGGCGCAGCGCAGGCTCATGGTCGAGCTCGACAAGTTCACCACGCCATGTGAGTATAGAACTAACTCTAGGAATGTTGACATACTAGAAAATAAAAACGATTGTTTTTGTCATGTATGTTTGCAAAAATAAGTGTTTAAAACAAATATGTAGCTATAGGATTCATGACGAAAATATGAATGATATTTATTTCTTAAATACCTTTATGTAGTAGTTAACTTGACTTGATTGCCTCTGTGGCGCATTTAGGTTACCACTACCATTGCGTCGGGAAGTCGTGGGTTCGATTCCCACACGGAACAATGCGCGACACAACAGCAATTCCTAGTGCGGGAGTGATCATGTAAAAAAAAATGTAAAATCAAAATTTCTTAGCACTGGTTTTCTAACTTTGTTGACGGTGCTTTTTGTTATTTAGGGTACCGTGTGCAAGATTTCTTCAATAATTCATTTGTGTATTGTTATTTCCAGTGAAGCCTGGCAACAACACAGTTCGTCGTCGCAGTTTGGACTCGTCCGTCACCATCCCCTACGAGAGGACCTTCCGTAATCAGGTATCATTTGTATTTACAAATCTTATACTAAACTATTTAGTCAATTTAAGTAATTAAGTCCAACCCGCGTCTGAACAGTATGGATGGTGGGTTTGGTGGACCCAAGGTCTTAACTATTCTTATCTCGGGAGTAGACCACTGCCCAGCAGTGGATAGTCAAACCGCAATTGCTGGCCTACGATTGGCCGATACCTAAGTATTTTAAAGTTGAAAATCCGTTTGTATGGAATTTTAAGTGTATCATAAAATTTTAAAGGTTTTAACCTTTTAATCTTTCTTCTTAAATGATTAAACTTGGTCTTCCCCTTCAGACGGCTCGCCCCGGTGACCCGGGCTCCACAGCGGCTGAGGAGTTCGACTTCTGCGGCTGTGGGTGGCCGCACCACATGCTCATACCCAAGGGAACCCAGCAAGGATACCCCGTCGTGCTGTTCGTTATGATCTCCAACTGGAATGAAGATAGGGTGAGTAACTCGATTGATTTATATTTTTAACATAAAATTTTCCACCCAGTATTGTGGATCACAAGGTACCGGGTTAAACTCCCGGGTCGGGCAAAGTACTGTTGAGCTTTTCTTATTTAAATTTGATTACCAAATAGTAGGCCGCAGCTTGGTAACGTGCCTGATATATGGCAAGACACAGGTTTAGGCCACGTCAAAGGTCTTTGCTTGAACAACTTACCATTATGTGAAGTGTAATCCGAATCATAATTTAGATACCTCAACCATTGAGTCGTCAAACAATTTTTAAAACTACCCTCACCTTCCAGATTGAACAAGACCTCGTTGGAGCGTGTAACGACGCGGCCTCATACTGCGGTATCCGTGACCGCAAGTACCCGGACCGCCGCGCCATGGGCTTCCCCTTCGACCGCCCCCTCTCCGCCCCCTCCCTCACCGACTTCCTCCGCCCCAACATGAACATTCGCCCCCTTAACATCCGCTTCAATGACGTCACCGTGCCCAGAGGACAACAGGGGTAGGTTCATTGTAAATAGAGGTAATTTATGGGGTTAAGGAGTTTAAGTAGGAATTGTCATCTAGAAATGTTAAAAAAGACGTTGACTGTATTGCACAAATTTATATGAAGTTAAGGTTTTCAAAAGATCTTGTATGTGTACCTACCCCATAGAATATACATACCCTATTTATTTAGAAACGTGAACAACTCTAGTAACAATGTACCTAATTCATAATCATTCAATCCTAAACAATTTCGATTTATAACATTTCATTCTTTGATTAATAAACTCAATAGATGAAAGATCTAGAATCTTAAACGAAATAACTCTAGTGATTGTTATAGAAACTAACGCAACTAACATAATCCTCTAATAGCAAAAACACTTAAAAACTATTACCATATTAGAGATTTGTAATATTAACAGTATAGATAACTCAGTTCAATTTCAAAGATAGAAAGATAAATTAGTAAATATAGTTAACAGCCAGTTTCAATAACACATCGCCAGTTAGGCATAAACTCACTACTGTTTACTAGCTGTCATTTCCAAAATAACAGTTTGTTAAACTATAGTAACCTGTTCTACTGGCGATAAGTTATAGAAACGGGTTGTAACTTAGTTGTATGGTATAGGTTCAGATACGAACCCCGGCGGCGGCGCTGTGACTGTGAACCGTACACGCCTGCTGAGATTGACGCCATCATCTGCAAACCTTATTACTACGTCAAATGTCACCATAAACAACATATATTTTAATATAATAACATTCGTAATATGGTGGTTTATATTTAACGGTTCATAAGCTTGGTAACTGCATGTTTAGTAATGATTTCTTAAGCTTCTTAATGATTTTATTAACATCTTAGCAAACAGAAAGCTTAATAATTTTATCAACAAAGCAAAGTATTGGCATGGTTAAACTAGATGGAGCTACTTGTGAATTTGGGTACTGCAAATCCAACATTGGCTACTAAACAAATAATCTTTTTAAAGTCTATATTATTTGGCCACTACCATTAAAAGATGTAATTCGTTGTAATTTGTTTTTTAACAAATCTTGCTACTAGCGCCATCTTGTTTTCGTGTCACTTAAGTATAGTAATGTTGATAATAACGCCCTCTAGTGATTAAAAGAGGTAATTGACGCGTCATTAAGCCTGTATTAACCAATAATAATAATATACTAACACTAATAATTTCACTTTTTAATGCAGTTATAAAAATAATATTTTTTATTAATTGAGTAATTAAAATATCTTCAAACTTGTTACTATGGAAGGCTAATTAAAACGCAATTAAGTATCATTTAATGTTCGATAAATAATGTTGCTTTAGCAATTACATGTTACACAATTTAAATAACTGTTTGTTAACAACTGATTATGTTGATGAGAGTCTGGGGTTCGATTCTTGTGGATGTTTCTGTCAAAAATGGTTTCCTGATAATCTATCACTTGTCATTATCACATGACACTAATAAAAGATATTGTTTAATATGGTCTAATGCAAATAATCCGATTTGTTTTTGTTTTAAAGTATAAAAAACAGAAAGGTAATAATATTCATCTCATTTCATATGAAAATACATTGTTACACGGCTATGTAAAAAGGACATCGATTAAGTTAATTAAGTTAGTAATAAACGGGTCTGTAAATACGTTAGTATAGTTGTAAATATTATGTATAAGTTAGCACTTAACTCTTTACAATAAATATGTCTGTCCAACACCAAAATTTTGTTGTTTTTATTCCTGAAAACCTTGTATTAATCTGTTTATTTCCAGTAATAAATGAACCAATGCTGTCGCATTGCTGGGCAAGGGTCAAATTTCGAAAAAAAAGGAGTTTTTTTTGTTTTGAACAAAAACACTCGTAAAGAATATTTTATTTGACATTAAGTTGGTTTATAAGCACAGAAGCTAATTTGTTTTCTTCATATTAAAGAAATATTGGGAACTAATAGAAACCATACTGTTGATGTTTGAAACAAATGGGAAGGAATAAATTTTCAGACTTGCACGTTGTTATTGCAACTGCTCGCTAGATGGCGTTGGGAGTATATACTTTCAATACTACGAGATGTTGTTTTTTTTTAACTCTTGCTTAATATTTTGTTATAAGAAAGTTTCATAATGCACCGATAAAATTTTCTCCTAAAAACTCGATCCCAAATAACTCTTACTTAATATAATCTTTATCTTTGTATTACAAAAGCATTTTTACTCTCGAGGAATACCGAGCTCAAAACAAACCTGTCCAAAAATACCTCAACTGTAGCATGTGCATTTTCCTCTAACTCCCAAAAATTTGAACACTACACTCTTAAGTTTTTGACATCAAACCGCAAAACAGTTAGATTGCATGTCATAACAATGTACAAATCAATTAGCAACTAGTTCCACAGGTATTTGTTCGTTTGTCACTTATCTCCTCATCAACTAGTAATGGAACAATCTCTTTAAATTGATGAACCAACTTCGAACAGCCACAGTGTTCACTACGATGGCCAGACACAAGCAGGTGAGGCAATTTTATAAGATTTTTTTATTTTTTGTGTGAAATTGCAAAATGGTGGAAGTTGAAAATTGATTACAGTGATTTTATATTTATTTTGTTTGCATATTAAGATTGTTTGTGTGGTCAATATTTTAATTCTAAACATGCTGCTGCTGTGGCTATGTGTGCTGTGGGTTCGATTCCCAAAAGGAGCATAAAATTTATTCTTAACGTTGATTGAGTATGTATTGTTAATTTAATGAAAATGCGTAGACTGTTGTGGGTTCGATTACCAACAGAAACAATATTTTTGTTTGTGATAGTGTTCGTGTTTCTATTCTATTGTAGTTCAAATTACCTTTTCAGATATTTTGCAAAAGTTTGTCGTTTTACTCATATCATATTTCCTAAATTCATCATATCTGTCCGAATTGTAGTAAACAAAACATTACCCTTATCTTGTTTCGGTTAAAATACGTTTTTTAATTAGTCCAGTATATCCAGAGTGCTAAATAAAAACAATAATATCCTTAGTACAGGCTTAAATAACAAAGGTTCCATTGCACCTCGGCAGGAATTTAATTATAAAATATTTTCCCTTACATTTTTCTGCATTTCGTGTTCCCAGCCGGAGTAGATTAAAATTTCTTTATTAGACTTTTTACTGAGGTAATAGTATACCCAGAGGATCCATTTCTTTATTGGAATATCGTATAGAGTTTGATTAATTCTGACTGTAGGCAAAACGAAGTCATTTAATTCACGAACAGGTCCACACTTTTGGCTCTGCTCGTGTATAAAATTTCATCCCTCTTATCGGACATATATAAGGGTGGTTTTTGATAAAAAAGGTAGTCTTTGTTTTGTATTTAGGGTTCTTATGCTAAAATTCACCTACATCCATTGGCATAAATTGTTAAACTGTTAGTTTGTTTTTCTTTCTCGTAAAAAGGTCTAAACCGATTTAGATATTACTTAGAAATTATAGTTAACATACGGAGAAATTATATAGGCTAGGTAGCGTCACGGCCTGAAACATGGTAGTTTCAGGCCGTGAACTTGTAAACTTCTTCCATAAATGACTTTGAAGTAGGTACTGTCTAAATTTTCTCTCAAAATTCTCTCTACACCGATAAGCCTCTATTCGATCTCTATATCATCAACACATTACAAACTTCGTCCCAGATAGTATGGGATGAAATAATCTATATTTCATCGGTCCGAGCGTGCAATCCTTCATATAAAATGTATGAGAAGCTCCAACACTCTGCGGCTATAACATATTATACCAAGCATTATGTATCAGGGTGTATCAAGTTTCGACACAGATCGAGTTCAGATCTATATTGATTTTATCACGATATAGGGTTAAGCTTTTAAGAACTACGACACTTTTGGGATTGGAAACTAGTTGTTTATGTATGAGCATGTCTCGACAGTTAGGTTTTACTGAATATAGAGTGAATTGTGAACATACTGATTATTAGCTGACACTTACATATATGCTATGCTATATTTTGAAGATTTTTAACTATC
Source organism: Anticarsia gemmatalis (assembly GCF_050436995.1). Classification (NCBI taxonomy): domain Eukaryota; kingdom Metazoa; phylum Arthropoda; class Insecta; order Lepidoptera; family Erebidae; genus Anticarsia; species Anticarsia gemmatalis. The sequence goes on along the minus strand of NC_134764.1, from coordinate 10,856,410 downwards.
TTTAAATCTAAATAATAACTTTCAATAGTGTTTGTATAACTAAAAACCACTACTAAAGTGTATACCCAGAGTATAAGCCACTCTTTCATCCCTACTTTATGCCACTATTACATTTAATAGCACACGAATGTATATTTAAAATCAATTCATTCTTATCGACATAATCATTTCTCATAGACATAACCACTGTTTTCTTTTTTTCTTCTAATGATGTCGTTATTTCTTAAAAAAAGGTTATAATATTTCCAGATTCTGTTGCTGTTCCTGTTCGCGGCCTCCGCGGTGCAGTGCTTTAACAGCCGTCGCGGCAGTCATGGTAGGTCTCACGGTCACCGACGAGACTCATACGAGTACTACCCCCGCCACCACTCCCGTCACGACTACAGACACTCCAACCACAAACATAGAGAACCAAGCTCTACACCACTACCAAACACACCGTTCAAAGATGAGACAGATATCAAACCAAGATATAATAATGAAATCCCAACAGTAAACGTTGGCAACGATGGCCCTAATGGTGCTATGAATATAAACGGTGCCTTACCTGATATAGGTGTTGGAAATGGACTGATCCCAGATATACACCCACCAGAAGGTACTATTAATGTGAATGGAGAGATTCCAGTTCCAAGTGTAAATAATCCTTTTGGAAATATCAATGTTGATGGAATGTCTCCCAATGGAGGAGTATCTTTAGACGTACCAGACAATACGATAAATGTAAATGGTGCAGATGATTTTGGTGTTAATCCAGGTTCTATAAATATTGATGGTAATATCCCCGGTGGGGTAGATTTACCTGTAAATGGTGGAAATATCGATGTAGGAGGCTTTGCTCCTACAGATGTTGATGATGAATCTGATTTTAACCCTGGAACTATCACAGTCGATGGCCTTGACCCAGATGAGGTAGCAAATAATCCTTCTGAAGGTAATATTAACGTAAATGGTAATTTGCCAGTCGAAGATGGTGGTTTACAAATCGGTGGTGATATTCCTAACATAAACATAAATGGGGAGTTGCCTGATGGAGGAAATGGGGCCGGTATCGGTGGTGATATAAACGGTGGTCTACCTGATATAGGTGGTAATATTCCAAGCATAGACATCAATGGAGAATTACCTGATGTAAACTTGCCAAGCATTGGTGGCGATATCAATACCAATCTACCAAACATTAATGGATTAATACCAGGTGTCGATATCAATGGACCAAACGGTGATATAAACAATCCTATTGACGGTAACATTCATGGTGGTTTACCAAGCACAAACCCTAGTGACAATGGTGTATCTCCCGGCATTGATGAAAGACCAGATGAAATTAACCCAACTGAAAAACCTGATAACGGTAATGATATTAATGTTAATGGCTTGTTACCAGGTGGTGACAACTCGGGCAATGGCAACCTCATAGACCATGGCGGGCTTACGGACTTAGGTAAGCCAACTCACAATACTAACGATCCAAATCACCGCCCTGGTACAAGCCATAATCATAATGAATTACCTTCAGGTGGTGCTGGAGCGCACCCTGGGAACTTTGGACGTCCGAATGGCAATAACAGACACCCTGGACAGAAACCACCCCGTGGTGGCGGCCGACCTGGCATTAATGGCCAAGGGCGACCTGGCAATAACGGACAAGGCTTCCCTGGTTTTGTAATCCCAGGCCAGACAGTATACCCTGGTCAGAATGTGTACCCTGGTCAGAATGTATTCCCCGGTCAGACTATTATCCCTGGCCAGAATATCCCTGGCGTTGTTTTCCCCGGAGTAAACATTGATGCAGGTGGTAAGAAGAAGAATAATACGTTCATGCTGCCAGTATACTTGCCAGGAGTTGGAGGTCACTTTGTTGTTCCTGGAGGACCTGTGGTGGCTCAACGTGATAACATACCAGCCTTCTACATCGTGATGATTGATGGTAAAGCCACTCTTGTGAAGAACCCAGCTTCTGTTATTGGTGGAATTGGAGACAACGTAGATCTAAATGCTATTTTGGGCGGCGGTGGTATTTCAGTCAACCCAACCGGTGGTTTCATTGGCAACGGTTTCAACGTAGTACCTCAGCAACCGATATACATCGGATCTGGCGGCGGATACCCTGGAGGTGCATATCCTGGAGGCTCCATCATCGTCAACGGCTTACTTCCAAACACGAATTTACCAGCCATCATTCCTGGTGAGCAGCCTGTCATCACGGAGCCGGTTCCTGTCCCATATCCTCAGCCGGTATACCCGCAGCCAGCTCCCATTATGCCCTACCCAGGCATGCCATACCCTTACCCTTGGCCATACCCACCAATGTGGGACGGTATGAATCCTGGATACCCTAACTACAACATCAATGTATCACGCCCATGGTACCCTCAGCCTCAACCTACAATTCCTCCAAATGTAAATTTGCCGAATCTCATTGACATATTACTAAACCTTGGAAAACTTATACCCGGCCTTGATGGCAAGCCAGGTTTAGACGGGAAACCGGGTCAGGACGGGAAACCAGGTCAAGATGGGAGACCAGGTCAAGATGGAAGACCAGGCTCTGAAACTCCTCAGGTAGTCCCCAATGAAAAGCCAACAGGTTCAGATAATCCAGTAGATAAGCCTACAGGCGTAGATGTTTCTAGGGAACATGACGACTATGATAATCCTGATTCAAAGACTACTGAAAGGCCTTCGGAGCCTGAAATTGTTGAGCCTTTTACTACAGCGAAGCCTGTCCACCCTGGCGTAGATATTATCCCTAACCCTAAACCGACGGATAGGCCTTACGAGCCGGTAACATTTGATCCTAGACCTACCGATAATGTGATCACTCCTGGCGTTGACGTCATCCCTGACATTAAGCCCACTGAAAGCCCATTCCATCCTGGAACAGTTGAACCGCATACAATTGAACCACACACCATCGAACCCGTGTACCCGGTCGTAACTGGCAACCCACTTTTCCCTGGCATCGATATCCTGGAACCAAGCACAGAGGAACCTGAAATAAACAAGAGACCTACTCCTGGAATCGATATAATCGAACCAAGCACATCAAACCCTCTTTATACTGAAAGACCCGCCCACCCTGGTGATGACATTATAACTCCTTCACATGAGTTGCCGTTCACAACTGAAAAATCGCGTCCGACAGTTGTTTTCACCTCGGAACCTGACGACACTAACGAAAGATATCCCCCAACAAAGAAACCGTTCTATCCAAGCACGGACGAAAATGTTCCACCCCTACGCACAACAGAGAAACCACAAGAACCAAATAGACCTTTAGATCATACAACTGCTCGTGTTGATGTAGATCAGAAGAAAGACCCACACAGGACTACGGAAAAACCTAATGACAGTCTGAACATTCCAATTAGTCCAAACAGACCTGGTCATAAAGGCAAACCTGGATCTTCTATCACAGCCATTATTAACCTGCTGAATACTATTCTGAAGATGCCGAATAGAGTACCGAATCCTAAGCCAAAGCCATCCAAAGATATGGAGCCGTTGATCAAGCTTCTACTTGCAATTTTGAAGCCGAATTCTGGTGACAAGAACATTCAAGACATCCTTGCTCTCTTAAACCAGGGTGACAATAAGGAGCCAAATCTAGGTGGTATTGTGCATCTCCTGCTGCACTTATTAGATGGGCACAGCCAACCGAACATGAACATCCTAGTCGAACCTGGTATGGATGAAGTATCCCGATCCAATTTGATCCTTCTTCTCAATCTCTTAGCTAGTAACTTGGCCAGTGATTATGCCCCGGGTTATTACGAATCGATGCATGCGGCCAATCCCTTGCTGTATTTCCTCGGCCAGTTTCCTTGTGACCATCCTAACATTCACTCAGGACTTGGCGGTCATTCGAACCTCAGACACGGTCTGTGGCAGCTACTGAACAATATGTATGGAGGTGGCAGCTTGAATGAGATCAGAATTGGCAGGTCTGCCGAAGACGAGAAGGATAGCCAGGAAGCTGAGGACCATGTTCCTGTACCCAATATAGAAGAATCTAAGAATTAATTTTAAGTAGACTTTTTAAAATCACTGATGTTATTTTAGTTGTAATTAATTTGATCGATTTAGTAATGGACTCATTTTGTCTGTAAAAATCTACCTTTTTATATTAGTACTGTTTTAATAGTAGATGCAATAAAATGTATTAAGTTATTAAATTCCTGACTTTTACTTTGTATAACGAAAATGAAATACACATTTCTACTGTCATAGTATTAATAGGCAAAACGAATAAAATTGTGATAGACATTTATTTCTTTCTTTTCAACCCTAAAATGCAAAAGAACTCTGTCATTTCAGTTTTTTTGTTCTTTGATGTGCTTCTATAGAACATGTTTCTGACAGGCTATAAAATCAACGGATAACCTAACTTGGAATAACATTAAAAGTCTATTAAGGTTTTTTGCGGTTCAAA